>NC_134265.1:146465559-146733059 GCF_031893055.1 Leptodactylus fuscus
CTGCTCACATGCTCTACTCAACATGGTGTATGTCGAGTTCCAGCATGTGGGGACGTCGCACATCAGCCGGTGTTCTGGCAGATGGTGGCGTTGCTGGAGGGTTCGGAGGCTAGCATCGGCTACTGGAGACTTGCGAAAGTGGGTGCACGAGCAATGCACTTTCACCAGTAGCTCGGGTACATTTGCTTATATTTTTTTAAAAAGTTGCACCACTAAATTGAATACGTAGGCCAGGCATGGAATGTGTTGGAGGTTGGCAAGCTCCAGGGCCGCTACCAGGTTCCGGTCGTTATCATACACGACCATGCCTGGGCCCAGGTGCAACGGCGAAAACCATGATGCCATATAATCGAGGAGGGCATCAATCACCTCGGAGGCAGTGTGCTGTCTGTCCCCCAAGTTGATGAGCTTCAGCACGGCCTGCTGATGTCTCCCCACGCCAGTGCTGCAGTGTTTCCAGCAGGTAGCTGGGGTTGATATGATGGCGGAGGAGGAGGAGGATGGTGGTTCAGAGCCCCTGCCAGGGATGTTGGGTGGGGAAATGAGGTAGACTGCCCCAGATTGTGACCCGGTCCCAGCCTCAACTATATTCACCCAATGTGCCATCAGTGAAATGTAGCATCCCTGTCTGCATGCACTTGTCCACGCGTCGGTGGTCAAGTGGACCTTTGTGCAAATCGCAGAACTTAGGGCCCGCCTAATGTTGCGTGACATGTGCTGGTACAAGGCGGGGATGGAACAGAAGGAGAAGTAGTGACGGCTAGGGACGGCATAGCGAGGTGCTGCACTTGCCATGAGGTCACGGAAGGCCTGAGTTTCCACAAACCGGAATGGCAACATCTCCTGGGCCAGGAGTTTGGATATGTGTGTGTTTAAGGCTTGTGCATGGGGGTGGGTAATGCTGTATTTTTGCCTGCACTCAAAAGTCTGGGAGATGGTGGGTTGCTGTGAAGAGGCGCATGATGGTACAGGAGAAAGAGCTAATGCAGGAGAAGGAGCTGAGGCAGGAAAAGGGGAGGATGAGGGAGAAGTCTCCAAAGTGGTGGAGGCAGATATGGAGGTTTCCTGGCTGCTGGTCTGGACTACAGTGCCAGCACTGGAAACGGTGGGAGAGGCAGTGGCGGCAACGCCGGATGACGATTGTCCTGCGTTTGCTCTCTGCCACTGAGCCCAGTGCTTGCCTTCCAAATGACGGCACATGCCAGTGGTCGTAAGGTTGCACTTTTCAGAGCCCCTACTCAGTTTGGAGTTGCAGAGTGTGCAAACCGCACCATATTTGTCCGCCGCACATACATTAAAAAAATTCCACACCACCAAAGACCGTGGCCTCGATGTGGGAATTTTTCTAGGCTGGCTACAAGAGGGAACATTTTGGGCCCTTCTGGCTGTGGCCTGGGTTTGGTGAAGCGACTGTCCTCTGCCTCTGGACATGCCTCTGACTCTAGCCACCCTCTTTGGTGCTGCACTTCCCTCCACATCTACACTGCTCTCCCATCTTGACATCCCCTCTGTCCAGGTCGGGTCAGTGTCCTCATCATCCACCTCCTCCTCTTCCAATTCCTCCTCCTTTTTTACACCGACAATGGCAACAGGCTGCCCTGATGGCAACTGTGTCTTGTCATCATCGTCACTGAGGGCCGATTGCTGGTCAACAATAACAACAGGAGATAACGGATGCTCCAGCGTTTGTGCATCAGGACACAGCAACACATCTGTTACCTCTGGTGATTCAGGACGTAGTGGGACAGAGAGAGGGACAGTGAATGGACCCGAAAACAGCTCCTGGGAGGTGGGAAAAGTGGGATTAGTTTGCTGGGAAGATTGGGCATGTTGTGAGGAAGGAGGACCAGACTGTTGGGTAGGAGGAGGAGTTAAGGTAGAGGCTGACTGGATGGTGGAGAATGTGCTGGAAGCATTGTCCGCCATCCATTGTAACACCTCTTCCTGGTGCTCGGGCCTGGTTAGGGTTGTACCCTGCACCCTACTTAATGTGGCCATCAAGCCGGAGACTGTGGGGAAGCGCAATGCTGCTGCCGCAGAGCAGTAGGCACAGTAGACGCTGCTGGTTGAGCGCAACCTTGCTCCACATCTGCATTTCCACGCCCCCATCCTCGTCCCCGTCCCCTTGCACTAGCCTTACGCATTTTTTGATGTATAGTATTGCCTTTTTTATGGTCCATATGCCCCTGAGAAAAGCTGGTTTGCACATGTATAGCAAGAAGTAACTGCTGTGGATTCCTGCTATTTTTCGGGGGGACACCCCTAATAAAAGCTGGTGTGCACGTATATAGCAAGAAGTAACTGCTGTGGATTCCTGCTATTTTGTGGGGGGACACCTCTAACAAAAGCTGGTGTGCACGTATATAGCAACAAGTAACTGTTCTGTATCCCTGTTTTCCACCATCTGTAGAAAGCTGGACTCCTGTCCCTGCAGTGTATAGCTCTGAGAAGAGCTGTTGTTGTTCTTCGGTTTTTCCCTGCCTATCTAGCCCTCAGCAGATATGTTTCTCTCCCTATCTCTCACCGCGAAATGACACGAATATGGCGGCGGCCGTTCTTATGAATGGGAGGTCACATGTTTTCAGCAGCCAATGGTTTTTTTACATTTTTTCACTTCCGTTATCGTAGTTCCTGTCTTACCTCCCCTACACAGTTATTGGTGCAAAAAATGTGCCAGGGAAGGTGGGAGGGGATACAAATTTTTACTGCATATGCCGCGTGGTATTCGATTGGGAACTAATACCTCGAACGGCCTGATATTCAATTGAATACCTAGTCGATTGAACGGTGTTCGCTCATCTCTAATAGTTATTTTATAATTCCTTACATTACTTGTATGATGAGTAATAAATGGAATTTTCGAATTATGTTCATCCTGTTTGATATTTTTAGCCTCCAATAAGACATTTCTTGATAGATGAGTAACCTCTAGTATCTCATCATCATAGCCTTTTTCTTGAAACTTCACATAAAATTTGGTCACTTCCTCCAAATAATCCTTCATCTATGTACAATTTCTCCTAACTCTCGTAAATTGTCCCCTTGGTATATTCTCTAACCATGGTGGGAGATGACAGCTATTCATTAGGTTGTAGCTATTGCTATCTTTGGGCTTGTTTCTGCATTTGTGGTCGTATCCATTGGCAACTGATCAAGACAACACTACTAAGAAAGTTAAAGAAAATCTTTAAAAGCTTTGCAGAACTTTTAACTACTTATAGTTGCAAAAATGCTTAACTTTTAATTATCTACAAATTTAGATATGATTATGTTCATGGGAATGCCCTTTTAAATTTAATTTACTTAAATATCTTTTGTCATGTTTTCATCTTTTTTATTGTTGTTATTGTTTCTTTTTTGAACATTTTCCACCACTACATCCCTTTTGGTTCTCTTCCTTCTCGTGACCTGGAAAAAATCCTGTTTTGGAATAACCTTTTTATTGTTGTTAGTCTTGGGGAGCCTGTTACGTTATTTCATATCCATTTTCTTCTTTTTCTTTTTATGAGTTGCAGTACTTTTTCTCTCTATGTGGAGCTGTGTACTATCGTTTCAGAGAGGCTTCTTTATTTTTATTGGTTGCTGTATTTTAATAGCTACCGCCTCCATTATCACTATTGCGTATCCCCGCCTTTTGTATTGTCAAACCTGGAGAATCCAATTCTTCAATTTGAAGATTTTCTAGTACTGAGAATCTATTCCTAGTGGGTAATACTTAAGATTTTTCTGTACTGTATTGCATTTCTCCATTTGTGACATCAAAGATGGAGGCGATTTTAAGTTAGTCATCCCTTTCCCCAGTGTTAAAACTCACTAGATTTTTACTATTGTTAATAGTGTTAGATGTTGGGAGTGAGAACTTCTATTGGTTGTCTTATTAACCATGTCGTTTCCTGTTTCAACTAATGTTTCAAAATGGGTTTCTATTAGCGAAGAATCTTCTTCGTTTTATTCTGAAATTGAACTTTTCAAAAGCGATCAAGTCCATTTTGAACTTGGGTTTCTTTTTTAATATTATTTCTTCCTTTTTTGATGGATAAGGTTTTTAATATTTCTAGACAATGTTATAATTTCAGGATGTGTTTTATATGGCTTTATTATGTGGAATGTCGATAATCCCCCCATTTAACTGTAGGAGACTATTACATCTTCTTGAGATAAACTGAACCACCTGTTTGGAGAAGTTCTCAGATAAAAGTTCTTAATTAAGTAATGGGTTTTCATCCCCAATGTCACCTACAAGGGATTTACTTACTAATATGCTCCTAGAACATTTTATGTTCTAAATATTTCTTAGGAGAAGCAATATCCAACAGATCCTTCATTTCAATGATAAGTAATTTTTCCAGGAACCTCAGGGCTTTCCTAATCTTTGGGAGTCATCAGACTGAGGCTGACAGGGTTAAATAATGAGACTGAGTTATGTACAGTACAGACCAAAAGTTTGGACAAACCTTCTCATTCAAAGAGTTTTCTGTATTTTCATGACTATGAAAATTGTAGATTCACACTGAAGTCATCAAAACTATGAATTAACACATGTGGAATTATATACTTAACAAAAAAGTGTGAAACAGCTAAGAATATGTCTTATATTCTAGGTTCTTCAAAGTAGCCACCTTTTGCTTTGCTGCTTCACACTCTTGGCATTCTCCTGGTCTGTACTGTATGTGTATAAAGTGGGAGATTAAGTGTTAAAAATGTTTTCTATATTCAAGCATGGCCTGACCATTCATAGCACCGACTGCTTGAAGCGTATGTTCCGGCCTTCACTAGTTCTACAAAGCAGCTCGTAATGCTAATATTGGGCAAAAAGCAGTGGTAATGACTTGAGTCACTATGCCTCATGGGAAAGCCAAGAAAACAAGCTCTTCAGCTAATCTGACAGAGTTTTTCCCTAGGAGATCTACACCAAGATTGCCTTTAGCGAGATGGTCACCATCTTTACCACCCTTTTCCCCACCATTGTCTTGTGGGAAATGCTCTGGTGTATCTGAGGTAATAAGATTAGTGAAGGAACCAATACTACACTGTTGCTTAAATAGGTTATGCAGAAAATGTTGAGCTCACTAAAGGTTTCCTTACTTGGGGACTTTAAATCCATGCTAACTGAGCCAAGACAGAGCTGGGAGATAGTACATCTCATACAGAAACTAAAATGGTGGAATATGCAGGATCGCATATTGATCTTATTGATGCCCATTTCACCCTTGATGATGAGGTGATGAAACTCAACCATGCAATTTCTGACGTTGAAGATAGGTCTTGACGAAATAATGTTCGTTTCAATGGTATCCCAGAATCGGTGTCTGATACAAACCTAGCAGCCTATTTCCAAATGCTACTGAAAATGATCCTTTGAAAATGATACTACACTTCCTACAGCCTACATAGGCCTATGTAGGCTGTAGGAAGTTGGCTATAGGACTCTTTTCAGCAATTGACTCTTTCCCCCCCTGGTTGGCACGGCACTTAGCCGGCACTCCAGAAGGCTGGGGAATGCTTTGCTGAGCAGTGTATGAGTTAAATAAGTGTGTGTACTGACAGCCACATTGGTCAAAGGGAAGTAGGTAATGGTATTTTGACACTATATCTTGCCTCTACCCTTCCCTGTTTGAGTCAAGAACTCTTTTTCATGGGTGTGAGTAAGTTGGGCTAAGTTTTTATCGGTATAGTTCAATAAAAGTTATATTTTATCTTTTTATCCTATTTTGAGGTCGGATCAACCTCTTCAGTGAATCTACCTAGCCACTGTACTATCTCAGGAAGGGGAGTTAAGTTCTTGTAACGTGAGAGGGCTAAGCTCCATGTTTAAGAGAAGTTTGATGTGGAGAGAAGTGTTTTAGGGTGCGTTCACACGGAGTAACGTGCCGCGTGATGTGGCACGTATACGGCGTGTGAGACCTTGCGCGCCGTAAACGCTCCCATTGATTTCAATGGGAGGTAGGATCGTATACGCGGCATATACGATCCGAACTCCCATTGAAATCAATGGGAGTGTATACGGCGCGCAAACTCTCACACGCCGTATACGTGCCACATCACGTAGCACGTTACTCCGAGTGAACGCACCATTAAAATCTGGGTATGATGTCATATGCCTGCAGGAAATGTACTTTCTGAGGTGAGATTGTTTCGGGGTTAATCATGCTCAATTCCCTTATATTGTTCAAACACAGTTACTAAAGGGGTTTGTATAATGGTGAAATGTTCGATAGCTTCGGTCATACATAAAGTGGAGACTGACATGCATGATAGATATATTATGTTACAATGCTACCTAAATGGTTTATGGTTTACTATCATATCTCTAAATGTTCCTGATAGGTCCCAACTCAGATTTGTGAAAAGGCTTTTGAAAAAGAATTTTTCCCACCCGCAAGTTATCTTGTCATTTATGGAGATTTTAATGTCCGTTTTTCCTCTGATAGATACCTATAGGTACCTTCTTGCAAAGTAGATTTAACCAAGTAGAAATGCGGTCCCTTCTCTGGAGGAGTCACTCCATGATATATAGTGCTATCTGCATGCTAATAAATGGAATGCCTCCTCCACAGTCCATCCTTTAACTGTAGTAAAGTCATCAATTGCTGCCTTTACTACTGCACCCAAGCAGGGGCTGCCTGCTGTCCGGGCCCCTACCTCCCGGCACTTGCATAGTGACAGTGGGCAGGAGAAACTTCTATCTCCTGCCCACTGTCCCCAGGCCCTGTACGGCATCTATACTAGTAGATTGAAGAACCTGAGACATGATGTCATCATGACGTCTTCAAAGGTCCTTTAATCTACTAACATAGACTCAGTGTCTTTTGTCGGCGGAGCTACCCGGATTGTACAGGTCAGTGTACAATGGGGGGAATGGGTTATAGGCTGTGAGGAAGAGGGGTACATGGGTGTGCAGGCTGTGTGTGAGAAAGTCTGCACCCCCATTCCTTCCTTTCTCACATACAGCCTGCACACCTATATACCCCTCCTACTCACATTCTGCACTTCCCATTCTGCCCTATCTGAGCAAGAGGAGGGAATGGGTGGTGTAGGCTTTGTGTGAGCAAGAGGGGTACATGGGCGTGCAGGCTGTGTGTGAGCAAAGAGGGTGACCTGGGGGCGCAGGCTGTGTGTGAGAAAGAAGACGGTATAAAGATAGTACCAGGAGACTTCTCAATTTATTACAAGTGCTTGAGATGTCCAAGATCCCAGTGTGTTTGTCATTAGATGCAAAAAAAGCATTTAATATAATACACTAGGGATACCTGGACACAGTTTTGGTCTGTTTTGGTATACAAAGGTCTTCTGAAAGGCCATTAATGGCCTTGTGTGCCACTCTTAATGCTAAAGTGCTGGCGCCTTGGTTCCTATCTTTCATGTTTTCTACAACCATTTGGATCCATCAGACATGTCTATTTTCTCCAATGATCTTTACACATCATAATGGAGCCTCTGACAAAATTGATCAGGACTCATAAAGGGTTCTCCAGATAGTTTCACATTGTATCAGATTATATGTTGAACATGTTATTATTATGTGTACTTGCTCGGAAACATCTCTTTCCCCCTACGCCCAACAGCAGCACAACTGGGTTATTCCTGCCCCTATGAGCTGTTAGGACAGGTGGAATTTTTAATTACCTAACAGCTTTTGACCTCTATAAGAGGCCGGAAGACCTGCTCCTCCCTCGTGTTTTTTTCTGTCCTGTGGGACAGGACAGGTGGTCAGGGGGGGAGCAGGTGTTCTGACCTCCTATAGGGGTCCACTACTCTCCCCCACCGGTACCTGACAGCAGAAGATCTTTTTCTGGACATCCTCTTTTTTCAGCAGAGGTCCCCTTCTCACGGCGGGGACCCTGCCGGCTCGTGCACGCTCCTGTCCGACTGGGGCGCCGGGTCGGGGCTTTCCCCTAGGAACGCTAGACCTAGGAACCTTTCTCAGGTTCCTCCGGTCCGCCGTCTAACAGGGTCCGCCGCACATGCGCAGTGCGCGGGTCTCGCGGCGGACGGGAAGAGAACAACCCCTAGACACGAGCATTGCACGGTAGTTCGGGAGGGGGGTCCCCCGGTCCTGGGGACCATACCTGGGTCAGATCCCCCTCCCCCTGTCTTCTCCCCTCCCCTTTTTTTCATGAGATTCTGGCTCCGTTGTAGCCCCTACCCCTTGGGCGGGGCTCCGGGCAAAACCCCGCCCCCTGGCCTATTTAAGTCCCCTTAGAGCTTCAGTTAGTGCTTGTCGCTCCGGTTGCAAGCACATCAGTTGGTGAAGCTCCCTGGTCAATTTCTGTACTGGAGGCTTCCACCAGTCAGGAACCTGGTGTCACTGAACAGTCGGCCGTGCCTGGGCCTAGACAAATTCAACCTCACTGCCTGGAGGCTAACCGCGCCATACGCGCAGACAGAGGATTGTCCCAGGGAGTGCTAAGTACCTTAGCCCATTCAAGAGCAGAGGCAACCAATCAGAGCTACCAAAGGATCGCCCGGATATTCCGAGATTGGTGTACAGGCAGCCACCGCGATCCAGACAGAGATGCAGTCCTAGAGTTCTTACAGAACGGCTTGGAGAGAGGACTAGCACCTGCCACCCTCAAGGTTCAAGTGTCAGCTCTATCTGCTCTCCTGGAGACACGGTTATCACAAGATCCTCTTGTCAAACAGTTCCTTAGGGGGGCTGCCAGGCTCCGCCCCCAGGTACGGCCCCCTGTCCCCAGGTGGGACCTGGCCGCGGTTCTACAAGGGCTATGTGCGCCCCCCTTCGAACCATTATCTGAAGTGGACTGGAAGTACCTGTCATTTAAAGTGATCTTTCTGTTGGCAATAACCTCCGCCAAGAGGGTTGGCAAATTGCAGGCTCTAGCAGCCTCCGAACCTTTCATAACTTTCTTTCCTGACAGAGTACAGCTAAGGTTCGTCCCAGGATTTTTGCCGAAGGTACCCACACTTCAGAACACCAATCAAGTGATCACCCTACCGGGCTTCTTTCCCTCCCCTGCCACTGAGCAGGAGGAGAAGCTACACACACTGGATCTGGTAAGAGCACTACGTATCTACCTGGATCGTACAGCACCGTTCCGAAGATCAGAGAATCTTCTGGTTAATGTGTTTGGCCACAATAGAGGCGCTAAAGCATCAAAGGTAACCCTGTCTAGATGGATCAGAGAAGCTATCAGCTGTTCCCTACGGGCTCAGAATCTTCCTGTTCCAGATTTCCTACGAGCCCATGCCACCCGATCAGTGGCGACATCATGGGCAGAGACACGGTTCCTCTCTCTAGAGCAGATATGTGCTGCAGCCTCTTGGAGCTCACAGCTGACTTTTGCCAAACACTACAGATTGGACTGGCTTACGGCCGATGCAACAGCATTTGGGCACTCCATCCTGGCATCAGCCTGCCAGGAGGTCCTGCCCTAGGGGAGATAATACTTGCTAAATCCCCAGTTGTGCTGCTGTTGGGCGTAGGGGGAAAGAAAGATTATGAATGATAATCTGTTTTCCCTTAGCCCAAACAGCAGCACAAGGCTCCCTCCCTAAGAGGTGCTATTGTACAGATTTTGTGTATGTGTGTGTAGCTCTTGGCATAGATTGCTCTGTATATCATACTTGTTACTAACACAAGGGAGGAGCATGACTTCCGGCCTCTTATAGGGGTCAAAAGCTGTTAGGTAATTAAAAATTCCACCTGTCCTAACAGCTCATAGGGGCAGGAATACCCCAGTTGTGCTGCTGTTTGGGCTAAGGGAAAACAGATTATCATTCATAATCTTTCTTTCCTTCAATATGAATAGCGATTATTTTACAAAGTCTCTTACTATAAACTTAATGTGTTTTAAAGCCTCATTCTCCCCCTATTCATAGAGCAGCTGAATGTTACCAGTATTAAAGGCCAGTATCCCTTTGTGTGGCAGGTGCAGTTTACCTGATTTAGGAATTGATTTATCGTTCCCTTCTGCACTGATGGTGGAATGGAATGTTAATAAACTACTCAATTCCATGAAACATGACCTGGATAGGGTGTCTCTTATGACACTCCCATTGGGTTGTGAGAATTCATGTTTTTAAGATACTATATCTCCTGAACAAACTTATATGTTATGAGATGAGATGGATTCCATTAGAGTTATTATTATTGTTTATTTATTTATTGTTTATGTTTAAGTTTCATGTTGGTGCACTATGTACATAACTGCGAGTTGTAAACAACTTCATATGTGTTAACAGAGTACCAAGAGTGGCTAGCTTGATATTATACTACTCATTTGAGAGGGGTAGAGTGGGTGTCCCTAACCTTATGTCTTATCATAAAGCTTCATTGGCTGATGCCCTGTGTGAATAGTAGACCACACATTCTACTCAGAGTTGGGCCCAAATTGAGCATTTCTATACTAAATTTCGTTCAAGAAGGTCTGTGTGGGATGCAAAATGCCTGAAGTCCACTGTCACCAATCCCTCTTGCCACTATTTCAGCTATGTTAAGATTTTGGAGAAACTCCACTTCCAGACCTTCATTGCTCCAGATTCCTATGAAATATGTGCCCTTAAGATTCTCCGATGCCTCATTCCTGATTTTTGATTTGCAGGATTGGGTACATTGTATCTTAGGAACCTTGGATCAATTTTATCAGGAGGCCCACTTTAGAACCTTTTCAGATTTAGCTTCTTTATTTAACTTACCCAAGTCATTGTTTTATAAATATTTGCAAATCCGTAATTCCGTACTTGCCTCCATTCATGTCGTACTGTGCCTAAAGATTCTGGGATATCCATTTTTCAGAGGTTTCTTTCAGGTCCCCAGCTGTGTGTCTATTGTTTATAAAGCTTTTAACATTGTTAAACTCCAAATAAATCACTTAGTCAGCAGATCCCTGCAATTACATGTAAAGGAGAGTTTCAGGATTGGTCCAAGTAACAACTTAATCCGAAAAGGCAACAGCGGGCAAGCAAGTTCAACAGGAAATACCGTAATACAGGGTGGGGCAAAAGGTATGAACCAGTTTTGATCGGCTAGCGCTCAGACTGTGGTGGTGGTGGGAAGAGGCGCGGGGCCTCCTTGTGGGAGTGGGAGGGTCTACTTGTCAGTAGCATCCATGCCTTGGACGGGAGAGCATTGTGGGTTTGCTGTGAGGTCGTTTTTTGAAAATGGCCGTTCTGTTATCACCACGCAGAGGGCCTTCCGATTACACTTCAATAGCCCTGTTGGGGGTAACGTCCCTGGGGGTAATGCAATTAGACTTTGGGCTAGGACATTGGAAAAAACTGGTTCAACAGCAACTCCTTCGGCAATTGGAAGACCCAGAACAGTAAGAACACCTCAAAATGTCATCCTGGTAAGAAATGCTATTGAAGTGTCTCCCAGGCGCTCAGCCCATAGGCATGCAGTTGCTTTGGGCATGTCTAGAAGATCTTTAAGGAGAATTTTGCACGAAGATTTACAGTTTCACCCATACAAAATAATGGTGGTTCAAGAGCTGTTTCCCCGTGACTTCGAAAATCGTCTAAACTGTTGCCAAGAAATGTTGGAGAGAATTCCAGCAAATTCAACATTTTTCAGCAGTGACGAGGCCCACTTCCACCTGTGTGGAGCTGTTAATAAGCAGAATTTTCGCTATTGGGCTAATGAAAACCCAAGGGAAATTCACCAGAGGCCACTTCACTCCCCTAAAGTGACTGTATGGTGTGCAGTATCCCAGTTTGGGATTATTGGTCCTTACTTTTTCGAGGATAATGGGCGAACTGTCACTGTCACCGCTGAGCGTTATGTGACAATGTTAGAAGAGTTTTTTGAACCTCAGTTGGAAGAATTGAGTGAAGCAACTAATCTGGGAGACATCTGGTTCCAACAGGACAGGGCTACATCCCACACTGCTAGGATTTCAATGGCGAGATTGAGGCAAATGTTCCCCCAGCGCCTCGTCTTTGTGAGGGGTGACGTGGAGTGGCCTGCGCACTCACCAGATTTGAGCATTTGTGACTTTTTCCTTTGGGGGTATCTTTTTAAAAATCGTCCACATACCCTGGAAGAACGTAAGGACAGAATCAGGGAGGACGTTATGGCAATACCCATCCAAATGTGCAGAAGAGCTGTTGAAAACTTCAGAATTCGCCTTCAGGAGTGTATCGCTGCTGACGGCCGCCATCTTCCTGATATCATCTTTAAAACTTAATGTAAAAAAATTGATTCTGAACTGAATTAAGCAATATAAACATAATTTCTGTAAGTCGAGTTGTTTTTGTTTTATAACCCTTTAAAATTGGTTCATACCTTTTGCCCCACCTTGTATAAGCAAGGACACCCTCGCCCACTAGAAGGACCCAGGAAAGGCTTATATTATGGCATTTCCTATTGAACTTGCTTGCCCGCTGTTGCCTTTTGGGATTAAGCTGTTATTGGACCAATCCTGAAACTCTCCTTTACACGTATTTGCAGGGTATCCAGTGACTAAGTGATTCATTTGGACTTTATTGCAAAATCTATAATTCATTTCATATGCCTGATGAAGGGATGTTCCCGAAATGTTGCATTGTATAAATAAATTTTTTTTTTGAAGCATAACCATATTTGGAGTGCCGTTCGACTCTATTTTTCTGGTATAATTCCTACTGCGGGGAGGTGGTCAGCCCCACTTGGAACTGGTACCCATAAGACGTTTCATACCTATGTGCGGCCTTCACACATTATTTGAAGGGCCTTAATCCCTGATGGAGGAGAATGTGTTTTCTTTGTCGCTCAAGGAGGATGTCGCCTAATATTCAGAGTAAGTGCTTTAAGTTTTGGGAGTGAGCTTTGTAAAAGCCTTCAGTTTTGGAAGAGTTTTTTTTAAAAGGACCATACCTTGAAGCACTAGTATCGGAAAAAAGTAGACAAATACCGCAGAACTTTTAGGTACAATTAATAGCTGGGTTTCTTATCTTCATTGGACTATCATTACAGTGGCTCACTCATTTGTTGAGACAAATCTCCATCTATTGATCTTTTTTATAATAGTACTTTGGTGTGTCCTTTGCGATAGTACTGTGTATGTGTAGAGACAAACATATGTGCTGGGGCCACGATACATGATAGACCAGCGATTGACTCCTGCTTTGGAGCATTTATAAATGTTACAGTTATTCAGATACACTCTAGTCTGTTGGAGTGCAAGGAGTTTTTTTTTTTTTGTTTGTTTTAACTGCATAGCAATTTTTTTATTACGACCATTTCACTTTTCTCTTTTCTGTATATTTTTACATTTAAACTTATTATGATATAGTGTTCTAAATATTCAAATGATATAAGAAAGTCGCAACACACTTTGTATTATTATAGTATGGAAAATGTACAACATTTGTAACCATCTTTTTAAAGCTATGGAACATTCACAATGGCTCCCAGAAGTTGAATTATTTTTTTTTTCTATAAATAAATGCAAAAAGTTTGATTTCAGTTAGAAGACACTGAGTACTATCACAGCAGAAATTCAGAGCAAGCTATTATGTTGACAGCAATGCCTTAAATTTATTGTGATGGTATCTTGTAATGAATGTTTTCACAGTGCATGTGATTAATATACGGAACTGACTCCTGCCAAATGGAAGCTCTGAATGCTATTATATTCAGACTCACTTGCTTGGCTGGAAGGATTCTTAGCATATTGTATTATGCTCATAAAAATCCAATCTCTTTTCAATAAGGAAAAAAGGTTTCCAGCATTGTAACAGTAGCACGAGAAAAATGATGCTACAAGTGAATTTCATACCGGGGGTGACCTCTAGTGTAAAGTAATAGCATTTTATCATTCCCAAGGGTTTGACTTAAAGCACTTTGCCGATTAGACTATAGAGCAAACATAATTAAATAAAACACATTTATACATATATAAATTTTAATTTTTTTGTAGACGATAGTGACAATAGGTGGTGGTTAACTATTTACACACTCTTGTTCTCCAGTCTTGCATTACTTATTTCCTTAATATGTAATGTGAAATCTGATTAGTAACAGACGATAATAGAATATTAGCACACTATAGTGGATTCATAACATCAGCGTATTATACGTCAGTCCATCTGTACCCCTGTATTCATGCAGAGTTAGGTGCATCCTCCTAATATCCTTTTGCCTTAGCAAAAATCTACACCAACTCCTTAATGAAGATGATCCCAACCCATGAACTGACCAGTCCCCACTCACTTTTGGAAAAGTAGTGAGAATGCAAAAATGACACTAAGTCATAAGTGGCATTAAATTCTTGTAAGTTGCCTATTTGTAACTATTTCAAGCCAAAAAAGTAGTGTTAATAAATTAATAAATTCCCTGCTATATATTTTTTACATCAAAAACGTCCCCCAAATTGTTTGGCCGACTCATATACATCCTCAACATACCTTTTATATTCAGAATGACAGCCCCGCCATTACACATATCACCATTGCGTCCTGTTTGTTTGCTTCACGGCACTTGAACTACAGTTCCAGGGAAGCATTGGAAAACTGTGACGTAAGCACTACAGGGTCAATAGAAATCTTAGGAATTATGTGACTATGTCTAGGCACTATTTTGTGATGTATATTGGTAAGTTGTAGCTTGTGGTCACTGGATTCAATGAGCTAAAAAGTTTGATCCTTTACTATCCCTTTAAATACAGGCCAACTCAGATGTTTCAATAAAATATTTTTATAGGGTTTCATGGTAACACAGGGCTGCTGTTAGACAATATTGCAATTGGCAACCTATCCGAATTTTTCATCTGTGTAAATGTCAAGAACAACTTAACATAACAATAATAAAAAATTCTGACCATATTGAAGATTTTGGGATTATCAATGCTGAGTTATCTATAGGTGAAATTGATTCAACTCTTCAACTGTAAATACAGCTCCTTTTCTCCTACTTATAGCTTTAGTGATGATTTTAGGATTTAATATGGCTATTTACTATGCTCCATAGAAACATACCATATTATACATTCTGTACTTTTTAATGATATGGAATATTCTGAAATCATTCTGAAATATGTTAGGATTGATACATCAACATTATACTATCAATGACAAAAACATGGAAGCATAAGCAGAGCAAAAATAATAAGAAGGATTCCAACAGGGGGCAGTGTAACAATGTAAATTAAGTGAGTTGCTTATGATGACTATTGAGGTATTGCAATGCAGTTTATACTATAAGGTTCGAATGCTGGGACACCCAGTGATCTGAAGAACTTGGACAGCAAGCTCCTCTAGGTGTTCCGTGTGAAAGGAGGCGCGAAGCACATTCCTGGCCACTGTTCAAGCCATTTCTATGATATTGCCAGGAATCAGAATTCTGGTAGTCCAATAGAAGTGAATGTAGAAGTGAATGGAGCAGAGGCCACATCTACCTACTGCCAATCTATTCACGTGGAACATTCAGAATAACTGGCAGGTTCCTGTTTTCCTGAATGATGAGGGTCCTAGTATACAGACACCCAGCAATCAATTATTCCCTATACTGTGGAATGAGTATGAATGTCATTAATGTATTTGTGTGGATTCTTATAACAAGGATATGAAAATTGAATATAACATGGCCATAAACTAGGTTTATTAATAATAATAATAATAATAATACATTTTATTTATATAGCGCCAACATATTCCACAGCACTGTACAATTTATAGGGTTCAGATACAGACATACATAACAAAGAACGTCATTTCACACAATGGGACTGAGGGCCCCGCTCAAAAGAGCTTACAATCTATGAGGTAGAGGGGGTGACACAAGAGGTAGCAGGGGCGGCATTGCTTATACAGTGTTCAGACAATTTTGTGCATTAGGAATTGTGATAGGCTTGTCTGAAAAGATGCGTCTTTAGTTTGCATTTGAAACTGTAGAAGTTGGGAGTTAATCTTATTGTCCGGGGTAGAGCATTCCAGAGAAGTGGTGCAGCTCGGGAGAAGTCTTGTATACGAGCGTGGGAGGTTCTGATAATAGAGGATGTAAGTGTTAGGTCATTGAGTGAGCGGAGAACACGGGTTGGGCGGTAGACAGAGATGAGGGAGGAAATGTAGGGAGGTGCGGCATTATGGAGAGCCTTGTGGATGAGAGTAATAACTTTATATTTTATTCTATAATGAATAGGCAGCCAATGTAGTGACTGGCACAGACCAGAGGCATCGCTGTAGCATCTAGACTGATAGATGAGCCTGGCTGCTGCATTCAGAATAGATTGTAGAGGAGAGAGTTTAGTGAGGGGAAGACCGATTAGTAAGGAGTTACAGTAGTCAAGGCGAGAGTGAACCAGAGAGACAATAAGTGTCTTTAGTGTATCTCTGGTAAGGAAAGGGCGTATTCTGGAGATGTTTTTGAGGTGGAGGTGACATGAACGTGCGAGTGATTCAATATGAGGGGTGAAGGAAAGGTCTGCGTCAAATATGACCCCGAGGCAGCGGGCATGCTGCCTAGGAGTTATAGTAAGGCCTGAGACTGCAATGGATATATCAGGGACAGATCTGTTAGATGGTGGAAACAGTAGTAGTACAGTCTTAGAGAGATTTAGTTTCAGATAGAGCGAGGACATGATATTAGAGACAGCAGAGAGACAGTCACTGGTGTTCTGTATGAGTGCAGGGGTGATGTCACGGGAAGATGTGTATAATTGGGTGTCATCAGCATAAAGATGGTACCTGAAGCCAAATCTGGCGATGGTTTGTCCAATGGGGGCTGTGTAGAGAGAAAAGAGCAGGGGGCCGAGGACCGAGCCCTGAGGAACCCCAACAGCAAGGGAAAGAGGGGAGGAAACAGAGCCCGCGAATGATACACTGAAAGTGCGGTCTGAGAGATAAGAGGAGAACCAGGAGAGCGCAGTGTCATTGAGGCCGACTGAGCGGAGCATAGTGAGGAGAAGTTGATGGTCAACAGTGTCAAAAGCTGCAGAGAGGTCCAGAAGAATAAGAAGAGAGAAGTCACAATTGGATTTAGCCTTTAGTAGATCATTAGAGACTTTTGTGAGAGCTGTTTCAGTAGAGTGCAGAGCGCGGAAACCAGATTGTAAGGGGTCAAGCAGAGAGTTAGCAGAGAGATAACGGATTAACCGAGAATAAACCAGGCGTTCCAAAAGTTTAGAGATGAAGGGGAGGTTAGAGACGGGTCGATAGTTAGCAGCACAGGATGGGTCCAGGGAGGGTTTTTTCAGTAGCGGGGTTATAACAGCATGCTTGAAGGAGGATGGGAAGATTCCAGAAGAGAGAGAGAGGTTAAATATTTTAGTAAGGTAAGTAGTGACAGCAGGGGACAGAGATTGGAGAAGGTGTGAGGGGAAGGGGTCACTACTGCAGGTTGTGGGGCGAGATGAAGAAAGTAGCTGGGAGACTTCCTCTTCTGTGACAGGTTCAAAAGATGAGAATGGACAGTCTGAAGTGCGGCTGGTGAGGGGATCAGTACTATCGTAGGTGTGGGAGTCAATGCCACCTGGGGCTTGGGCAGTAATTTCCTGACGGATCTTATCAATTTTATCATGGAAATACATGGCCAGGTCATCAGCACTATGGTCTGTGAATGGCGTCTGCACCTTGGGTGTGAGTAAGGAGTGAAAGGTTTCAAAAAGCCTTTTAGGGTTGCTGGAGAGAGAAGAAATGAGGGCGGTGAAATAGTCTTGTTTGGCGAGGTAAAGGGCAGAGCTATATGTTTTAAGCATAAACTTGAAGTGGAGGAAATCTTCAGGTGAGCGTGATTTTCTCCAGAGACGTTCGGCACACCTAGAGCAGCGCTGAAGAAATCGTGTCTGTGGCGTGTGCCAGGGCTGCTGCCTCCTATGTGGGACTTTACGAGTGGAGGGGGGAGCAACCTCATCCAATGCATTTTTTAGGGTTTCATTATAGTGACTGGTGGCCAGATTGGGACAGGTGATTGAAGGTTTGCTTTCACTTGGTCAGATAGCAATTTTGCTGCACTAGCTTTGTATCTAACTATCAAAAATTCTCAATTTTAATTCAGTGTCAGAGTTATTGGGAGGTTCTCTCACAGCAATAAATATGTGTAGGTATAAAATCGCTCAAAAGTCAAAGGCCGTTTGTTATATTAGCTAAAATATGTTTGTTTGGATTCACAAATTAGTTACCTGCAATAAAAAAAATGTCTAATTATCTGGTGATGACCCTTTTCCCCATTTCCAGAAACAGATCATCACCACTATTATTGAGTAGGTAAGGAAGGGCGGGATAGCTAGAGAGAGATAGGGAAAGGGTGTATTGGAGGGGGGATTGAGGAAGGAGGGGGGTGTAAGGTGAGAGGGGTTAGTAAGGAAGTTACATAACAAGAAGTTGAAACATGTAAACAAAAGCAGAAAATACCAGTAGTTCTCAGAGACACCCCAAAATCACTCAAAACACGGCTAAAGATATATGGGTGCATTTATTAATCCATTAGTAGCACTAATAGACATTTTTTTAAAAACAAAACAAAATATTTTTGGCCTGGAAAACCCTTTTAAGATTGATTCAGATATTGGACCTTTAATAGGGGACACATCAGCGATTACATATAGCAGAATATTACATTTAAGCAACAAATACCAATAGCCACTTCTCCCTGTAAGATAACAAACATGATTACAACAAACAACAGCGGAACTTACAGGGAGGTACAGATGTAGCACTTGTAGGACATGTAGCTTTATATGCGTGAGTGATTCATTTACAATTTGCCACACTGGTAAATATGTTAAGAATAGAGGATTTATTAAATGCAAGATGTCTGGTTTAGTGTATCAATTCTACCTGTGGATCCCGATATGTAGGGATAACTCTTGGATTAGGTGTTCCACAAGAGGGCAACGAATCATGTAAATGACGTCAGATGGAATGCGGATACTTCAGCGGTTTGTCATATTTGGGAGTATCACGATAGAGATCTTGCTTACTGGTAGTGGAAATGGTGGCTCCAGTGCCTAGAGGAGGGACATTTCATCATAAGGTGCTTTAAAGGGAAGCACAGTGGATTTTTACACTTAAAGGGATTCTACCATTAAAAAACTTTTTTTCTAGGTAACACGTCGGAATAGCCTTTAGAAAGGCTATTCGTCTCCTACCTTTGGAAGTGATCTCCGCTGCGCCGTTCGTTCAAAATACTGGTTTGTACCGGTATGCTAATTAGTTCTCTCGCAGCGATGGGGACGGGCCCCAGCGCAGGAGATGCGATGAGGGCGTCCCCATTGCTGCTCGAAAACTGACTCCAGCGCCGCCTCTGTCTTCTTCTGCATCCGCCCCTTCCTTCTTCGGCTTGACATCGGACGCCTGCGCAGTACGCTTTGTCCAGCGAACTTTGCCGAACGTACTGTGCATGCGCGAAATTGCGGTGTCGGCACTATGGCCGCGGGCATACGCAGTACGTTCAGCGAAGTTCGCCGAACAAAGCGTACTGCACAGGCGTCCGACGTCAAGCCGAAGAAGGAAGGGGCAGATGCAGAAGAAGACAGAGGCAGCACTAGAGTCGGTTTTCGAGCAGCAATGGGGACGCCCCCATCGCATCTCCTACGCTGGGGCCCACCCCCATCGCTGCGAGAGAAATAATTAGCATACCGGTACAAACCGGTATTTTAAATGAACGGTGCGGCGGAGATCACTTCCAAAGGTAGGAGACGAATAGCCTTTCTAAAGGCTATTCCGACGTGTTACCTAGAAAAAAAAGTTTTTTAATGGTAGAATCCCTTTAAAACTCTTAAACATGGGGATTTAATGATAATACCTCATTTCATCTTATATTTCCTAATATACTTTCCCTGTGATGCATAATGAGTGTGTAATGCATTGTGAGGAACCTGTAACGGCGTGATCTTGTAGGATAATAGGTATCGGCAATTTCATTCTTAATTGTCAGATAGGAGGAATTATGTCATTATCTATGCTATCTGAGTTACATACATTGTTATTCATTATTTTGGGTCTCTATTTATGAGGAATATCCGTACTATTTTTAATTTTTACTTTTATATAACTTAAAAAATTGGGGTCACAACATACATATATATTTATCATATTCATTCTAGTTGTAAGCCAGCAGGTGATGGGCGATCTGCTTAGTTCTCAGCTAAGTGTGATCCAAAACAACAAAACCGAACAAACAGAGATTAATCTTCAACAAATCTAAAATGAATGCCACAACATGCATTGTGGTAAAATATTATACTCTGGGGTGTCTTCAGACCTCAATGGAAATCATTGTAGACCCAATATTCACTCAGACCTCAATGGAAATCATTGTAGACCCAATATTCACTTATTTTTTGCCCCCTCACGGTGTCCAGCATTTTCCTGGTGATGTCATGTGCCCAGGGTCACCTCTGAGGCCTATGATTGGGCCTCAGCAGTGACCCAAGGTGCATGAACTCACCACGGAGAGAGTACAAGGTGGTCCAAAGGTGATGAGGGAAGGTAAGAATAAATGTTTTTTATTTTTAACTCCTCCCCTGGGCCTCCACCTATTATACTCTGGGGACTGAACAGCCATCCTATGCCGCTATATGTATTCATATATGCGTATCTTTTTGTTATCAATATGGGTCTGTACTCTCTTTGTCCTTATTGTAGCCTATCAGGTCTCTGGGTCCATGGGATCTGATTAAATTGGGCCATTGTTGCCTATTTTAACGTATAATGAATAAATGTTATATATTTTAGCATTTTAATGTCAGGTAGTTGTAAATTTAAGGGCTAGTTCCCACGTGAATAGGGGGTGGCGTAATTTGGTCCTGAAAAAAAAAACTTCAGGAATTAGGAAGCGGTTTTTGGACATGAGGCGGTTTTTGGAGCGGTTTTTGGCAAAAACCGCCTCAAAAATCGACATGCAGTTTTTCCCTCCAGCACAGTTAATGGACCTTGATAAAACACCTGGTGGATTTTTGAGGCGGATTTTACCAAAAACCGCAATAAAAACTGCTTTGTGGTTTTAGACAAAAAAAACGCTAGCGATTTTCCGCCTCCTATTCACTTGCATTGATTTCCTGAGGTGGAATCCACCTCAAGAAAGGTCATGTCACTTCTTTTTTCCGCTAGCGACAAAAAAACGCTAGCGGAAAAACGAATGCTAGCGGTCTACATAGACCACTATTGTATGGAGGTAGATTTGGAGGCGGATTCTGCGTCCAAATTTCGCCCCACTGGCCCCGTGTGAACGAACCCTAAAAGTAACAAATATTAAATGAGATTCACCTTGGCGTCACTTAAAACATTTTATTATTGAATTGTATCAATAAGTGTTCACTAGATAAAATCTGTTCCCAAAGTCAATCATGTGGCAAATCTGGTAACTGAGGTAATGGAGCTGGACAAACAGAAGGAAATGAAATTATGAATAAATATTGTTCTAATTCTCTAAGAATTCCAAAGAATAAAGAGAACTTTGCATCCATGTCTTTATTCCAGTGATATAAGATGCAGGGAATCTGTCCTGATGTCCTGCTCTATATTATTACAATACGAATGTTATACATCTACAATCTACAGAATCTCTTTTGTCGCGGTTTTTGGCAAAAACCGCCTCAAAAAAACGCCATGCAGTTTTCCCCGTACAGAATCTCTTAAAGTGTCAAGGTTTCAAACACTTTAGTTTTGTATTTGACTATTGGATATTATCTGAAATAATTACAATATACAGTTATACTGAACTCTGTCTGAAAATTAATACTGTGATTTTGCAGGAGTTTAATAAACTCAGATTACATAAAAAAGCTTAAACAAGATTAACACAACTCTCTTATGCTCCTGCCTTGTAATTTCCACATAGCTAAGTCTCTATAGGAATTCAATTGACTCCACTTCCTAGAATTCCTGGTTACATTTATGAAGCTTTGCATTTTCAGCTTTACATCACTTTAAATGTGTTATCTTTTACAATCGGCGAATAAACCTACACTTTAGTCTTGTACTGAATAGGTCAGTAGTATGTGCGCACCTAATTATGGGTAGGAGGGATATTATAAGATTATGTTCAAGAAATAATATACATTTGCTGTACTGACTTTCATCAAATGTGTGCCGCTGTACGTTTTTCATTCTTCTCAGAGTCTGTGGGGGAGAAAAAAATGCCATTAAAAATTAATTTTCTTCTAAAGTAATGTAGGGAATTATCCCAGTTCTAAATTGTGGTATCAATTTCAATAGAGGAAGTGTCATTATTAGATATTTTAAATTAATTAGTAACAGGAACCGCATTATTGAGTGGAATGTCAAGTAATATGCCCATTAAGTATAACTTTACCATGGGTTTTTTCTTTTCTTTAATTAGGGATTAGCCAATGTAAATTTCAGGTCAGGCAATATTTTAGCATTTAGAATTGAATTCTTAACAACACTTTCATGTGTGTTTTAGATTTAATGCAGTTTTATATTTAGTATTTCAGATAACTATAGCATATATATATATATATATATATATATATATATATATATATATATTTATATATATACTGTATTATGTAACGCTATAAACCGCTTGCATTAAAAGCATGAAACTTCAAAAAAGTCTCTGTGTGCCTCTGTATAAAACAGTAAGGGGAGCTTAGGCCCCACATAGCAGGCCACAGTGAAAAAGCGCTGCAGGAAAGACCATGATGGAAATGCTTTGCGGTTTTTCCCGCAACACTATTAACAGAACTTCCACAGAGTTTTCCTCTGCAGACTTTCTGCTTCAATTATACCTATAGAGGATACTGCAGGCGTTTCCGTAGGTATGATTGACAAGCTGTAATTTCTAAAATGCAATGTTTTTGGAAACAGCAGCATTTCCACTGTGCGTATTTTTCTGCAATGTGTGGATGAGATTCGCTAGAATCCCATTCACTTTGCAAGGACTATAAAGCACTGTAGTTTTTCCACAACATTTCCACCGCAGTCCGCAGCCAAACCACAGTGTTAACGCCACATGGACCCAGTTTTAGGAGACTTTTGTAGTAGGGACTTGAAAGTAAACACGCTCTTGAATTTCCTTGGCAGAAAAGTCACCAACATACTCATCCCATGTGTCCCCATCATTCTTTTGGATGTAATTTTAGGCTGCTTATATATCCATATGTGGTCATTCATAATATTATATATCATTTATGTAAATATATAACATACATATCACTATTGTGCAAACAAATAATACGTTCACTTTTAGAGTTCCAATTCATTGCAAAAGGGCCAAATTTCACTCTGTAAATGAAATATTAACTCTAACAAATACATAATTAATCTCTGTGATGATATCAGAAACTCTAACTAGGCCCCTATGTGGCTTTTTCAATATTATGTATAATTTAGCCCATTAACAATCCCTAATGAAGCTATGTTCAAATTCCCTTTATGAGAGGCACATCTGTTCTAATATTAAAAATCGAAAACTAATGTATAATTCTGTTTCATTTTACAGTCATTCTGGCTTATACCTTTTAAATATTTATTTTCATATCTAGCACCCATTTTGACATGGCCAGTAAAAATTAAAGGCATGTGAGTGTTAGGAGCAGATCAAAGTAGATAAACACTTTGTGTAGACATCGCATCACTTTGAAATCCACTTCTGGTGTCAAATAAATACAACTTAGTTACAGAAGAGTGTTACCTACTAGATGAATAACAGAATAAAGAAGACTCCTACAGCTTGTCCACTGCTTGGCTAGCTATTCACTGTTTATCTTACGGTTTCCTGTGTGAAAATGACCTACAATAATCCTAAAATATTACCACAGTCATTCCCACTCACAAACTGGCTAAGTTTACATCAGCACCGAAGTCTCCATTAGAAACGGCCAGAAATTGGCAGAGAGGAAAGTCCTGCACGGAGAACTGTTCTGTCTGCCGGTTACAGTATAATCGCTGTTTTAGTGGTCCAGCTCTCCATCATTTAGGTCCCCTGATAGAGCCGTGTTCACACAGTGCAACTAAAAACTTTAAGCAAATTATCAAACTGCACACTCTTGCGCCGCAGCACGAGAGCAGAAGGTGGCACAGAGATCCAAACAGGCAGAGATGTTATAACACTACCAGACTTCTGCATACAATTGCTATAGCGAACAAAACTAAATCCCCCCTAGTCTGACTAGAGATCCACGCAGAGAAGGCATTCGACAGGGTCGATTGGGCCTCTCTGAAGGCTTTTGGTATCCCAGTGGCTTTCGTAGAGGCGATACTCATACTCTATTCCCAATCCCATGCACAACTGAAAGTCAACTTTCAGAATACTTCACCATATCTAATGGAACCTGTCAGGAATGTCCCTTGTACCCCACATTATTTATATTGACCTTAGAAACGCTCCTCCAAGCAGTGAGATTACAACCAGACATACACGGCTTCTCAGTGAGTGGAGCGGAACTCCAGGCGGTCGCGTTTGTCGACAACATTTTATTCCTAGTCTCCAATCCCAAAGTTGGCCTACCATGTCTCACAACTTTGATATCCAACTATGGCAAGCTTTTTAACTACAAGGTGAATAACTCAAAATCTGAGGTATTAAATATATTGCTTCCCAAAGAGAAAGAAAAGCAACTTAGTTCCATATCTCCGTACGTGTGGAAACGTCAGTCAATCAAATATTTAGGAGTACATTTCCGTAACCAGTTGTCAGAAATCTTCAACACAAGCTACACCTTTTGATTTCAGACATCAATAAATTACTGAAAGAATATGACCTACCCTATATTTCCTGGCTGAGACAACTGAACCTCCTTTAAATGTATGTAGTCCCGAAAATCACTTTTTCCAGATGCTCCCAATCTTGCTCCCGTCCACATACTTTAGGTCATTTAGGCATAGTACTCCCAGATCTATTGACCTATTACAAGGCCAATCAATTAACTCACTGGCAACAGTATTTTAAACCTTTAAGATGTTACATAATTAACTCTTTAGCCGAAGCCCAATATGACTCGAACCTAGCTAAGTACTTATGGCTCCCAAATCTCAAAGGTAATGTGACCAAAGACCTAGACATATTAATCCAAGGCCTGTGTGAGGTCTGGCAACAACATAGAGAGGCTATCTCAACCAATATCTCCCATTTTGCCTGGCAACCTGATCCCACACTTATCCTGCAACAACGGAGAAGATGCACTTGACCTGTGGACTAAACTAAAATCTTTCACTTATCAAGACCTGGTCTCTCAAGGAGAACCCATCAGCCAACAAAAACTCCAAGATCTTTTACAAGTGAGAAATATAAGTTTCCTTCACTTCGCTCATTTTAAGAGACTCATCTCCACCACCTTAGAAAAAGGAGCCCCTACTAGACAACTCACTCCTTTTGAATCAGGTCTTATAATTGGCTACTCGATGTTCAGGAAACTCTGTTTGCAAGAAACTGCTAACCCCAGCTACAACTCCTGAGAAACCGCCTTACCTTCTGGCGTGGGGAAAAGAACTACAAATTGAAATTTCTGAAGAGAACCTAACCTCACTTCTAAACCACTTGCATGGCTTCTCCACGTGCTTTCGGCTCCAGGAATCGCACTTCAAATTATTGGTATCAAGGTGGTACAGAACAACAGATTGGCTCTATAGACACGGCCTCACCAACACTAACTTATGCTGGAGATGTCACAAGCAACCTGGCACTTACCTTCACATATGGTGGTCCTGTGAACTCATACAGGGATACTAGAAGCATGTTTCAACACACATTGAGAAGGTCATCAAGATACCGATTGACCTCTCTCTACCTATGGTACTCCTCTCACACCCTTTGTCAGTTCCTCCACTGGAAGCAGAAAGACGCTGGCGTAACTCACATCTGTGACATCATTGAAGAGTGCCAAAAACAGCAGGAAGTCGCAGCAGAACCCAGGAGAGGTAAGTAAGATTGCTTTTAATGTTTTACACCTCACCTTTGATCATTATACTCTAGGATCTGAAAAGTATAATAATAGTTTGTGGGTGGTGTACCCCAAACATTTTGGGTTCTCCTGAACCCGAAATTTTAGCAATATTTGCAACGAACACCATTGGGACCACTATAGGACATAATATTGTGTGGTGGAGAAGCTATAGAACATTATACTGTGTGTAGGGACCACTATGGGAAAAAATATATGGAGAGGCTGTTAAGGGACATTATACTGTGTGCAGGGGCCGCTATGAGACATTATACTATGAGGAGGGGTCATTATAGGACATTCTGCTGTATGAAGGCCACATGCAATCCCATGAGGCGACCTGAAGCGACCGCTTCAGGCGGCGCTATGCCAGGGCCCTGGGGAGGGCGGCATTTTTGCTGACCTAAGCCAGTCCAGGACAAGCTGTCCTGGACTGGCTTAGGGTCACTGTCACTGAGCGGTGGATTGGGGAGGCCGCTGGAGCAGCGCTGCTCCAGCGGCCGCCCCTCACGCTCAGGCAGAGAGCAGGTCCTCTCCCTGCCTGCTCTCTGCCTGCTAAAGACGCTCGCTCCACTTGGCCCCGCCCTCTCCACGCGGCCCCATCCCGCCCCCTTCCGCTCGGCCCCGCCCCCCACCTCAGGCAGCAGAAAACCATGGTTCACCCCTGGCCACATAGTGTGTGAAAATCGTGAGTTCTACTGGGTGGAGGCCAAGAAAGGGGGTAATATGCCATGGGGGCCAAAGTCAAAAATTTGCTATGGGGCCCCGCCTCTAAAAATCCAACACTAACTATAATACGCGTGCTTTTTGTGCAGGTTAACTTACTAAAGACAATATCTAGTGCTGTGCACACCTAATAGTACTGTATCACCTCCATCCTGCAACTATTAGTCCATGATGAAGGTTCACAATGCAGTAATAGAAAAATATAGTTTCTGATTAATCCTGGTTTACATATCAGAAAGCATGATAAAAGTCACAATAAAGCCATGAAAAAGTCACAATTTTGTTGAAAGTCAACATTTTTGCACAAAAATTGTGACTTTTTAAGTTTTGTATCCAACACATCACTTTCCTTAAAGGGGTATGGTGGGACAGTGACATCTGCCCTACCAAATTTCTCATAATTTATACCAGTTTTGTCAAGTAAATAATACCAGAAATATATGACAGCAAAGAACTGGTAAAGATTTCTATTGAGGCACAAAGCCAATAGAATATGCCTAATTAACCTCACCTAAACTTGACACAAACTACATTGGGGCGGGGATAAGACCACCATGGATAACTCTAGACTTGATAAATCCACCCTATAATGAGTGTAAAGAAAGCTAACATGGCTGCCTCTGTGGCTTGAACAATTTATTTATTTTTTATGTCCACCTATTCAAAAGGTATGACCCCTGGAAAAACAATTGTAAATTAGCTCCTGTTCTCCAAATGGGTCATAACTTTTTCTTTTCTCAGTCAAAGAGAGAACAAGAGCTAATTTTACTATAAAGGGTCCTTATCTTGTGAAGGGGTGGATGGATTAAAAAAAACAAAACAAAAAACATCAAATTGTAAAGGGCCACTCAACCAAGTATCAGTCTGATGTATGGTGTTTAGCAATCTCAATTAGTTATAGGTATTTTTTAAGGAGTTTCTGAATGTTGTAGTCAATGTAGCTAGATTTGCTCCTTATAAATGGGTTGTATCACAATGACAATTGTTTTTACAGTTGTGATCAAACTTGCATTTCTCCTGCAGATAAAATGCAGTTGTCCTGGGAAAATCCAGTGTACAGATGGTGAACCAACTAAGTTACTATTAGATTTAGGATAAAAGACCCTTCATGGAATCACCAGTTTGTATACTTGGACTACTCTCCATCAGCAATGTCTGATGTTGTATTAAAATTGAATTTGCACAGCATGATGCCACAATCGCTAGTCAGAAAAGTACTTACACAAATCAGTAGAAAAGGCTGCCATATTTCATGCATATTGTGAGGGTGTGAACCTAGAGGGCGCCGTACAGTGACCCAAAACAGGGTTAAAAAAAGGACCCTGACCACACCCATACCACAGAGAGAAAGGGGCTCATCTCCAGAGGGAGTGCACACAGTAGGAGGGTGCTGCTGGTGGCCTGCAGGAGCAGGTGGACTGGACCAGTTAAAGACAGACAGGAGGTCTGTCCCAAGAAGATTGGATTCCAGAAGGAGCCCAACTCCAGAGAGAGTGCTGCTAGTGACCTGCAGGAGCAGGTGCACTGTGGACCAGTTGGAGACAGACAGGAGGTCTGTCCCAAGAAGACTGGATTCCAGAAGGAGCCCAACTCCAGAGAGGGAGTGTTGCTGTTGGTCTGCAGGTGAAAAGTGGACCAGTTAGAGACAGACAGAAGGTCTGTCCCAAGAGGACTTGATTCCAGGAAGGGCTTTGAGCCAGACTGGTGAGACAAAACCTCAGAAAAGTATCTTTCCCTCAGTAGATTAGTGAGGGTTCAAGAAGTGAGGTAGTGCCCTGTGTGTGGGCTAGGTTGTTGTTTTTTGTTCCTGTTGTAAGCTGAATAAAGCCACTTATTTCGGTTTACATTACCTGATCTGCTGTTTATTTGGCACCCAGCGCCACCAACACCTCTGTAAATCCAGGAAAACCGCTAACCTTTGATGCTAAATTACCCCCAATTGTCACAATATATAGAAAAACAGAGACTGGTCAGGGCAGGTAGAGATCAATAAATATGGGTACATGTAGAGAATTCTTCTGGCTTTTTATGCTTGAATCCCAGTGCTTGCCTGACCACTGGTGCTTGTAAGACTGGGGTTGAGCACTAAAATGTACAGAAAAGTGACATATAAGCAGCACTGTGCTCAAAGTATCTTATATTATTGGTGTGTTCTGAAATAAAAATGTAATAATTATACAGATTATTTATATGTAGTCAAATAGAAAAAAAAAACCCAAAAGAGAATATTTCTATACATATTTCATATATACCATCCCACCTGAAATGATAATGTGCATATTTTCAGATACTTTAGTTTTCATTACAGTGTTTATTTTATGTTATATTGTCTTTCAAGGAGTCTTCAGAAATCAATTTTGTCCCTGCTCTTCACAGACCAATTGGTTGATCGAATGAGAAGCCTGTGAAGCTGCAGGTAAATTAATAGCTGGGGATGTGCCCTACCAACATGCCTGGCTGCTCTTGAAATTCTTCAGAAACCTGAATTATTTGTTCTGAGATAGAAGCTGTACTCATGCCTCTGTGAGTCAATTCTTTGTAACAGCTGCCAATATTTTTATACCTGAGAGATTTGCTTCATTCTTTATTATTGCTTAGAAATCAATACTCCCATTGCCCTCACAAAATGCTATACAAGCACTATTGGCATTTCACTTGACAATGAAGGGTATCAACATCAATCTCAGACATTGCACACTTCACTAACCCTGTTCCGCTTTTCTATAGCCTACTTCTATTTTATCCTTGCCAATTTTCTTGCTTTATTTATAATATTATTGTATTAGAAGACCATTGCATTATCAATAAAAATTACATGTATAATAAATAGTCAGATTTTAGTTCAAATGATAAATTCTACTATATATTGCTAGATTTAGATATGAGATATGAGAGATTATGGGAAACATCAGATTAAACCTGATAGCTTTCATTTTCTCTATTACTAATCCACCATATAATACATGAAATAAATATTACGATTATCACTCTTTATCAATCTTTAGTTTGAAAAATAATTATCTTACAATTTTCACAATATATAGTTGTTTTATCTCTATTTGTAAATTTGATGTAGTAAAAAAAAATCTGTCACTTGATTGTTTTACTAACTACTTTTAGACTGAAGCCCTAAATTGTGAAAACGCAGCACTTTTGCCGCTGCAGAAACGCAGCAGCAAATAGCTGTGTTTTACAGTACCAGAAAAGTGAATTGGATTCTGGCTAATCCCATCCACGCATTGCAGAAAAAAAATCTGCAGCGTAAAAACTGTTTTTAAAAATGTTTGCATTTTTGAAAATTGCAGCATGGATTATGCCCATGGAAACCCTGGCATTTTCCATATAGATGTAGTAAGGGCAGAAAGTCTCTGCAAAAAAATGCAATGAAAAACTCTGCGGAAGAAAACATGATGCATTTTTTCACAGTGTTTTCTGCTGCATTTCACTATGTGGGGCCTTAGCCTTAAGATGCAGCCTCTCCTAACCAATTTGCTGCAGCTGATGTGTCATCTTGTAGTTCACTAGGGGGCTGCATCATGCCAGGCTTTTTTAAAGGGGTTATGGCACAAAAATTATGTTTCCTCTATCCATAGGACAGAGAATAATTTGCTGATCGGTGGGACTCTGATTGCTGAGATCCCCAATGAGAATCAGGGTTGTTTTACTCCAATTAAGAATGTAGTCGAAACAGATGCATATTCATTTGTTTCAATTTTTCATATCACTTCTCCATCGCATTCATTCATCTGGTCTGGGAATTGTTTTTCAAGCATTTTATCAACACCCAAAGATTTTGATCGAGGAGATGTCAATCCAAATCAACATGGCCATTGCTCTTCAGATATCTTGGTCATATTTGGCTGAGGCATCAAAAAAAGTTGAAGGGGTTTTTGATCGAAAGCAATTTATGGTTTTTAAAGAGGACCTTTCACCATTTTGCCCACATGCAGTTCTATATACTGCCGGAAAGCTGACAGTGCGCTGAGTTCAGCGCACTGTCGGCTTTCCCAATCTGGGCCCGGTGTGAAGAGCTTACGGTCCCGGTACCGTAGCTCTTCTATAGTCAGAAGGGCGTTTCTGACAGTCAGTCAGAGACGTCCTTCTTCACAGCACAGACAATCGCGCTGTGCTGTGAGAGCCGGGAGGAACGCCCCCTCCCTCTGCTCGCAGTACTCGTCCATAAGCAAGTGTTATCAGGAGAGGGAGGGGGCATTCCTCCCGGCTCTCACAGTACAGCGCGATTGGCTGTGCTGTGAAGAAGGACGTCTCTGACTGACTGTCAGAAACGCCCTTCTGACCATAGAAGAGCTACGGTACCGGGACCGTAAGCTCTTCACACCGGGCCCAGATCGGGAAAGCCGAACTCAACTGCATGTGGGCAAAATGGTGAAAGGTCCTCTTTAAGTTAATTCCTATTCCATGGATAGGTGATAACCTGCTTTTGTGGGAAAACCCTTTTAAATAGGAACTTCCACTACCTCCACCAACTCTAGGTTTTTGCAATCTTTAATAGGCACTGTCCCACTAATTCTGACAGAGTTGGAATTTTTTCTCTAGTCATCACTATTTCAAAATAATTATATTCTGATACTTTCAGCTCAACTAGGCTCTTTACTCTAAGGTGTGTGGTCCCTGACTGTCTGAATGATCCCACGACCACCCACCTAACAGTGGAAAGCCTTGTAAGCAAATTGGCTACTGAGACTACCATCACTGATTGGTCAGGAATTATAGGGGGTAGAGAAAAAAAATTCCAACTGTGCTAGAATCAGTGGAGTGGCACTGGTTGAAGTATATAAAGGAATGGAGTTGGTGTTGGTGGTGAAAGGTTCTCCTTAATGTCCATGCTGAAAGAAGCCTTGTGTAAAATGGCAGCAATCTAGCAGCTATGTCGCCCACTCAGTTCCTGACATCTGCTGTGTACATGTCCTGAGAAGTCTTGACATCCGCCATACACGTATAGAAGATGTTGAGAATTGGATAAATCAGTATAGCGTTAAAATAAGTACACAAGCAGATATGCTGGTATATTAGATACACCTCATCAAGCCCATCAGCACCTTGCTCTGTAGTGACAAGGGGCAAGAACCCTGAAACAGCTATCTGCCAATGGTTCCTTTTAGCTTCTGGAGCAGTTTTCAATTTGGCTGGAGTTAAATGCTTTTCTATTTTACAATATCTAACTCATTTGCATAGATTTTTCCTTCAAACGACTGCCTGAAAAATTAAAAAATCCCTATACCCCAGCTGCATCAATACTGCATTCATTGAGAAGAGATGTACCCAAAACTCATCTACAGTGAATTTACTGACCACACTGATTAAATTGGATTTATTTTTTCCATAATTATACTGTATTATATTATACAGTATATATATATTAGAGACTGTACTACTGACAGATAAATTGTTCAGATTTTATTTGTTTATTGACATTTTACAGACTATTAAATTGTATTCATTGTTATAGCAAACATTATAGCCTGCTCTGTTTACAGTTGTAGCGTTTGTTAACATTATCACCTATTGCTATTATCAGCGGTGGTTCTGCAATCACACAAGAGCAGCTACAGCTATTGAATTAAATAATGGATATAGTGGATATATATACACACATATATATATATATATATATATATATATATATATATATATATATATATCCTATATATATATATATATATATATATATATATATATATATATATATATATAATAGGATGATAAACAGAGTGCTGGAGTCACAGTATATTTCCCCCAGGTTTCTGACCTATGTGTGGTCTAGGGCGGGTCTGGAGTAGGCTTCAGCTCCAGGAGTGGGTCATAAGCTCATAACTGGGCCATAAAAGAGGGCAGATCCTGGGAGTGAGAGGAGGCGCCTGTGTCTGTCTTGGAGAGCTGACTTTGATAAGACCAAACTGGGACTTGTGTTTTATTTGATCATGTGGCCAGGAGTAAGCTACATGTATAGTTAGCGAATGAGCAGGAGTTTTGATTTGCCTTTTGCCTGATGTTAAGGCTGTATTTTATTTTGCTTATTTTGTAACTGAAGTGAAGGTTTATTTATTTTGCTTTTTTTTTTTTTTTTTAATAAACCTGTATGCACCAGATTTTGTGTTCCTGTCTCTTACTGGTTAGGTCCAAACCACTGCTGCTACTGAGCTACCTTCCCCACAATATATATTTATTTAATATTTAATATCTTTGTTTAGCAATCTGTGCATATTCACTCTATTTAATGCTGCTCCCAGGGAACTGCAGATTTGATCTGATCTGAATCAGTTCCCTCCACTGTACAAGGCAACAACCTGTTGCACACACACTTAAATGTATTACTGGAGCGCACACCAATTCACTTTCTGTGTAGTCCCTAGCACCTCTTCCACACCTTTGTTCCAGCTTTGTCATCTGTCTGCTGAATATCTAAGGCTCCCTTTGCTGGTAGACACTCAAACCCGAAAATGTTTCAAGCTCTTGCAAAACCATTAGAAAGTCATACAACATTTTCTATTTATATTACACAAAATAACGTTGTTCTCAGTATTCGGGCCCTTACAAGTTCTCTTTGTTATAACTATTACATTTATTTAATCCTATTTGAAATATATTTACAAAAAAAATCATAAAACATGTTTGCACATAAAGTATGCATCCATTCTTAGTCCTCTGGATAAAGAAGTGACAAGAATGTAAATTAGATTTCTAAGATGCTTTAAACCATACTGATCAGATAATTGCCCAATCTGTGTAATATGTACAGTATTGAGCATTGTGAGCCCCACTAGAGATAGTAATGTCAGTAATTATAACCTTTATAATAGAGTGCTCTACATTCATATAATTGCAGTACTAAATAATACATGTATTGGTAAGGATTAACTGTGATTCCAGGCTAGATTTGTACCACCAGCAGACCACATCTATCTATAAGAGCCAGAAATAGCAATATGGGAGGCCAAATTTTACCATCAATAGCGGTTGTTAAATATCTTAGAAACTCAACATGTTCAAAAAGCACCTTTCACCGCCTCCATCAATTCCAGTTTTTAGCATCTGTTTGCTCCATGGATTCCAGCACAGTTGGAATTTTTTCTCTAGCCTTCGCTGTTTCTGAGCAATCAGTTTTGGTGCCTGATTATGCTGTTTAGACTCTGCACTGGCAGGAAAGCGGTGTCAGCGAAGAGCAGACAAGGGAGAGTGATCCTGGGCTCCAATCAGAGACAGTGTCAGAGCTCAGAATCACAGCCCTTGTCTGCTCCTGCCTGACACCACTCTCATGACAGTACAGAGTCTAAGCAGCATATCAGGCACCAAAACTAAAAGGGGAGGGGAGAAAAAGAGGATGATTACTTTTGTAGGGGAGCTCAAATAAGGGATATTACTACTCCGTTGGGCACAAAAAGGGGCATTAATACTATTCTGAAACACAATCTGAGACATTACTCTGAAGGGAGCACAGAAGGGGGTAATATAACACTGTGGAGGCATTGAGTTGATTCTTGCTACTGTGACGGTGAGTATAACTGTGAGGCACTAAGCGATTGCGTTTTGAACACGTGGGGCCTGAATATGACAGTATTATTTATTGATTTATTCTGGAGCATTTTACAGATATTGTCATCAATCACTGTCCCAAGTAGGGCTCACTTTTGTGGAGTATTATGGGTATTTTTAGGTATTATTACTGTCTGAGGAACTATAGATTGAGAATTTTTGTTGAGGTGTGGAAACAATAGGGAGAGTACTGGAATAGCAAGTAGCCAAATATGTCTATGAGTTAAATCAAGACTTAAAGAAATCAGCATGGAGGTCTGGACCAGTTGGAGTGAAAAAGGAAAAATGAATGACTCTAGAAGGGATTTCCAATGTGAGCCATTTTATATACAGTAACTGCACCTCATATTACTGAGTGTGCAAAGAATGTTTGTAAAACTGATATCTAGTACTATGTTGCCATTGTAATGTGGTAATATTGGTTTTTACATAGCTTTTTTCTTTATTCACAGTATGGTGGTAATATTCAGTTATAGAGATGAGCGAGTACTGTTCGGATCAGCCGATCCAAACAGCACGCTCCATAGAAATGAATGGATGCACCTGGTACTTCCACTTTGACGGCGGCCGGCCGCTTAACCCCCCGCGTGCCGGCTACGTCCATTCATTTCTATGCGAGCGTGCTGTTCGGATCGGCTGATCCCCACAGTACTCGCTCATCTCTATTCAGTTACTATGGTAATGTTATTTCTTCTTTGTCTAGTGGTATTATTGAAAATATTTTCTCTGGTTTTTGTTCACTAATGTGGTGATGATGTATGTTACTTTTACTGTAAACTGGTATGGTTTGGTAATTGTATGACTTTTTTCTATTTTGAGGTATATTTTCATACATAAACAAAAATGTCTTGCAGCTATAGTTTAATTTCTTGGGAGAATATATTTTTATAGTCATATGGTAATTGTATGACTGGATGTCGTGGACCTGGTATGTCCATTGTTCGTTATCCAGGATACCAAATATGGAAGTTTTGGCGGATCATTGTAATAGAATTATAAGTAGCATGGATAGAAAGTCAAAGATGTGAACCCAGAAAGATAGACAGTCCCAAGTTACATCCAATTGCTGACATCTGTGGCAGGCTGAGGTCAGGATTATTCCCATTCTATGGAGTTTTTTTGGTTTTAATTAGGATTGGTGGATCATAGTCAATTACATTAATTTGTTATTAATGGCCAATGAGAGATAGGTGTGTCAGTGTTTGGCCAATACAATGACAGTTTGACAATGTAGTGATGATGCTACTACATGTGTATATCAGCTTGAACACAACTGTGTCTATGACATAAGCATTGTAATGTTTCCAACTACCACTTATTATTGCCCGAGAGCCTCTCAGGTGATGCCAGAATATCACACACATGTTTCCTCTGTATTTTCACAGCTCAATGCATATTGCAACAGCCATCTTAGATTGCCTGAGATGAATCATAAAGTATTCAGTTTTGTTCAAAACCGAACAATTGGGAATATTTGGGTCTAATCCAGCTTGTTGTGAAAGGAGCACTAATATGTTTGCAAGACTGGTGCACTGTTGCTGCCAAGACTGTAATTTCCAGCAGCGGACTCAGCCCCATAGAAGTGAATGGAGCGCTGGTCATGCAAGCACACTGGTGCTCCATTCACAACTAGACTTTAAATGAACTTTCGTTCCCCACCCTTCTGATCATTGAGGGGACTGGCTGTCGGGTTACTGGCATTCAGGAACTTATCCCCTATCATGTGACCATAACGGCACAACCCCTTTAAGCGTGACACTGTTTGCTATTTTAGAACATTCTAAACTGCCATTTACTTTCCTAGTCAGAAAACCCATTTAATATTTAGCATTTAAACTTGTCTTTTACAACTATATTACTGTAATAGGAAGAAAAATTCTTTAATAGGGAAATAAATATGGGCTTTCTAAACCAGGCAACTCTTTACTGATGATCTTTGTCTACAGCATGTTTATTATCTAATTTAGTTAAGAGGACATTTTAAAATAGGATGTCTAGAAATCCTATTTTATATCAATTTAATAATATGATATTTATTGAAGCTATCCAATAAGAAACATATGCTGTCTCAAGCCTATTTGCACATGTATTCATCTTCTGATTCTGCTAAATCATTTCTAAAATTATCCGCTCATGTCTTAATACATTATGATAGAATGTGCAGTTATTATTATTAGAGATGACCGAACTGCTCTGTCACATGCCAGGTTTGCTCGGAACATTCCAAGTCGTTTTTTTTATAAAACTGAATTATTTGGAATTCTTCGCACGCTATCCAAAGTGTATACTATACAGAGTGAATACTCTGGTATTATATCTGGTAATAATAGGTGGAGATGAAAGAAAATAAAATACTTATACTCACCTTCATTTACCTCTTTTGAGCCTCCGTGCAGTGTCCAGCACTCTCCTGGTGACATCATGTACGTTATGATTGGGACACAGTGGTCACATGGGCATGTAAAGTTTCATGACTGTTGGCGTGTCCATGTCACTGCTGAGGCCCAATCACTGGCCTCAGCAGTGACCCCTGGTGCGTGACATAATGAGATTGAGAGTAAATAGCGGGACACCGTGAGTAGGTTAAAAGAGGTGAGGGTAGGTTTTATATTTTTTACACTTCCCCTGGGCCTCCAGCTAATGTACTCTGGGGTCTGAAGATACACCAGAGTATAATATCACCTACGGTTCTATCCAAACTTGTTCGATTCTCAATAAATCAAGGACCTGAGCCATCTGAACCCAAAACAAATCTTGGAAGGTTCACCTATCTCTAATTATTATCCTTTGCTCTCATTCTCATGCATATTTTAAATTAAACTAAACTTTAAATTAAATTAAACTACCATAGCTGAGAGCTAGAATTAACCTTTACATATATTTGAATCAAATATATCTAATTCAATGATTTCTAATGCTATGGCAAATCACTTAAACATAGCTTTTGTTTCTGTTTGATTTATTGTCCAGCCTCTATACAAGATGGATCTTAAATGACTGAGCTGAGTTATTCAAGAACCTACCATTACACTCAATTTTTAAAAATCATTTTCATAGTATGTTTCCAGCCCCTTGTAAGTGATTTTGAAAATTGCAGGGGTATTCTAGTTACAACTTGTTGGATTCCCACTGATCTTGAGAACCAGGATACTTTGCAACCAAGTTATGACCAGGGCACCTAATGATAAAGCGCACCTTTCCATTCATTGCATGGGGACCTCCAGAGATAGATGAGTAAGCAAATTGGTTATCTCTGGTGGTCCCTAATAAAGTGTACAACCAAGTGCTCTGATCAGAACTGGGGAGCAAAACACTACAGTTCTACAAATGGGTCGAGGCCCCAGCAGTGGGACACTCACCGTTCAGGAAGTGTCCCCATATTCTTTGGAGGGAGGGGTAACTTGTTCTTACTGGAATACCCCTTTAAGTAAAGTTTTCTTCACATATATTATGAAATATAAAAAATTGCCTCTAAATTATAAAATAAATTTTAAGATAAGACCCCATATTGTGGAAACTCAACTTTTTTTGTTGTTGCAGATTTTGCTGCGGGTTTTTGAGGCAAAAAGTATGGGGTATTGCCATGTTCAGGAGCAATTCCTTAACAAATTGAGTGATACCTTTTCTCCTTAACCCTTTTACTGCCAAGGGTCTCTGGAAATTTTGCACCTAAAGTAGCCAGAGCAATATTCACAGTTTTGGCATGTCTGAATAAAACGCATATTTCTAAATTAAATACTTGTCTAAGACCCCCATACCAATATATTCTCTGAAAGCAGAGAGCCAGGGGAATATAGCTTGAACAGTTCTATCTTGGAATGCTACATTATACTTGTATACATTGGAGTTAAAGTTTTTTTTTTTTCTAAAAAAAAAATCCAAAATTCCAAATTTCTAACCTAAACTCTACCAACAATACTACATATACAGTATGTGACTAAACTCCCTTTAAGACCCTAAAAAAGTGCACCTCAAAATCTTGATTTTGGCCTTAAATGTGAAAAAAATAGTAGCATGAATAAAACATGCCATAGACATTAGAATCAATGACTAAATCCCATAAACCTATATATTTCCAAACAGCAGACACCCTGACGATCATAAAAATACCATCTAGCTTATTATACTCACAGCCACCTTCATGCAACTTTTAATCATACATTGATTTTTTTGCAAAAATTACACAAAAGTTCAGGTTTGAGACTAAATCTCTGAGACAGTTCGAACTATATATACAGAAAACTGTCAAAGCTGAGTTCTTTGTGCACTAAGCAATACTACCGTATTTTTTGGACTATAAGACGCACTAGACTAAAATACGCATCTAGGTTTTAGCGGAGAAAAATAGGGGAAAACATTTTTTAAAGCAAAAAATGGTAAAATATTTAATGTATGGGAGTTGTAGTTTTGCAACGGTTGCAAGGCCACATTGACAGGTGACCCTGCAGCTGTATGGGGATGTATAGGACATTTTTTTTTTGTGGGGCCAGATGTACTTTTTAGTTATACCATTTTGGGAAATGTCTATTGCTTAGATCACCTTTTATTTAAATCAGAGGCAAAACAGTGAGAAAAACCCGGCGATTTAGCACTTTTGATTTTGACATTCAGTGTACAGGAAAAATATTAGTAGACCGGGCATTTTCAGACACAGGGATACCTAATGTATATTTTCACAGTAATGTTATACTTTTATATGTATTCTAGGGAAAGGAGGTGAACTTTTATTTATTTTATTATATTTTTTTTAAAGTTTTTTTTAAATATTTTATTAGGGGGGCTTGAACCTGCAATCATTTGATTGCAAGTCCCATAGACGGCAATACAAGATTCAAGATATATTATTCAAGATATATTACTATAGCGGAGGGTCATAGACCAGCCACAATAGTAATATAGCGATGACAGGCCTGGGATCCTTCATTAGGCTCCCGGCTGTCATCGGAACAGGTCGGCACCTGCGAGCTCGTCGCGCAAGAGCCGGCCTGCAACTTTAAAGGTATGGGGCCGGTGGGACCAGCCCCGAGACTAACTTTGAACTTTTTTTGGGGGGGGGATCGGGGGGGGGAGAGGACATCACCGGTGGGCATCTCCGCCTGCAGTATTGCCACGCTCCTGCCGCTGCAGAAAACCAGCGGTGGCAGGAGTGCGGCGGTGGCAAATTCAGACTATAAGACGCACCCTCATTTTCCTCCGAAATTTGCATCTTATAGTCTGAAAAATACGGTAACTTTTAACAGTATATAATTGCTTAAATTTAAAGAAGAATCCCTTAACTTAAAGAAGTTATAGGAAATAGGAGGTTTGGATAATAGAAGGGGAGTGGGGTCGGTATATCAGGGACAGGGGTAAGGTGCTAAGAATTTTAAAAAGGGGTATGTACGTTGTGGGGGAGGTAGGCTCAGCGGTAGCAGCAGCGGACCCAGACAGTCAGAGACAGACACCAAAAATCAGGTTCAACAGGGTTTAGCCCTGTGTGTTTATTTTGCAATAAATTAAAAGGTGTAGGCAAACAAAATAAACAGGCTTTTCCTTCAGGCAAAATAGGCAACACAAATACCTGCCCGGCTAGGCGACTAACTACACAAAGGAACTCTACCTATATGTGTGGCTTGCTTCAGCCCACGGACAAGAATCAACAAAACAGAAGTTGTGGAGCACCCACTGGTCTCACCAGATATCAGTTTGGATGGACAGGACCTGGCTCCACCACTCTCCCCCAGGAACTGCCCAGGACTGAAGTCTTGAGAGGCTTTATAGGCCTGTAATTAGGCCTAGCTGCTCCCAGCTGTGCACAAAAACTCCTTCCTGCAGTAGGATGAGAAGAGGTTAAACTGACCGATGAGGCCTTGCTACAGCTATATGAAGTCCTCACTCACCACACATAAGAGAGGACTCTGGGGGAGATATACCGTCCTTCCAGGACTTTTCCTGTCATTTTCTTACAATGTGTATAAATTTTATGGTCTAAGCACAACGCATTTCGGGCGTCAACTTCGCCCTTCCTCAGGTGCAAAAAATTCTTGACCGTCAGGCCGATAGCTTCACGGCCCGATGGTCAAGAATTTTTTGCACCTGAGGAAGGGTGAAGTTGACGCCCGAAACGCGTTGTGCTTAGATCATTCAATAAAGTCATTGTTTTTCCATCTGTTGAGCGCAGTTTCTTATCTACTGGACTATCCACTGTGATCTGGTGCTGGTCCAATATAGTTTGATCAATTGTAAAGGGGCCTGGCAATAGCCTGACCCCTTTCCATTAACAATATGTATGTCTGCTTTGACCTCATTGATGGAAAAATGAGTTTAATCTAGTGCCACCATTCCCTTCTACAGATCAATGTATGATTTTCACAAAATATAACACCATAATCTGGGAATATAGAAAACCAGAATATCTCCTCCCACTTGACATACAGCTGTTTCAAGGTTATTGCCTGTCATCAGTGCAGAGCAGGGTACTGCCTCACTTTGCGAAAGGTCTCCCCTCTCTGATAAAGCTTTATAAATCCCCTCTCTACACTTTGATCTGTCATGTGCTTCTTCCTTCTCTCTCTCTTCATGCTACTATCACTAACATTGAGAGCAGGGAGGGGGAGAACAGAGCTAGCCAGGAGCATAGCAAGAGAATGTTATGACTTCATATAATAGAACATACTTGTGATGAATCTTTCTTACCTTATCATAGGGGGAATATTTTTAGACATTAATACCAGATAAACCTTCAAGTATTAAATGTAATGATAATTGAAGTCTTGCATATATGCTTCATTCAGCATTTTAATAATTTTTTCAAGTACCAGATAATTGTAGCAATGCTGGGCTGTTATCTATATACAAATATAACTATCTAGGCAATATATCACTATAAAGACTGACATTATTATACCCAACAGCATATGGCATATACAAATTGAGTAAAGTCTTATACCTGCTGAACATTTTGGAAATAAATACCTATTACTATTTATCACTTGCTAACGCTTACGACTGAAATAATGTTTAATTCTTTTATTACAGTGACTCATTTGTGCCCATCATTTATGTGGCATAGTTGGCAAGGCTTTACATGCTAATGTAATTTGCATTAAAAATAGCAGAAAATGGTAATAGTCATTATAATGCCTATTTGACCAAGAACAAGTAATGGCTTGCGCTTAATCAGTTGTAAAAATTGGTAATTGTTGCACCCTCTTAATCTTTTTCTCTCTCAACCAGAATAATTACACCTCGTTAAAATCTGAATAAAACATCATTATCCTGTATCATTAGGAACCCTCAGCCTCCCTTGCATAGTAATTTGTACTCAGCCTGAGCAAATGAATGGCCCGTGAGAAATGTTATTTTAATTCCAATTAGCTCTCAAACCTTGGCAAGTATCCAACTCACAAAACAAAATAGCTTTTAATGTTATAGAAGGAGCATCCTCATAGCAAACTGAAGTGCAATTAGGGATTCCTTTAAATTCCACATCATAAATTGTTCCCCTATTAGCTATTTTAGATACTGTAATTTAACTAGTGTTTATTCACAGTCCCTAACAATTTATCACAATCATGGCATTTTTTTTTAATTATTATTATTGAGACGCGATGTGTGTTGTCAAGACCCTTGGGATACATCAGGGCAAAGATGGCAAAATAATGAGCACTGCAATTAAAGTGAACCATTAAAAAGTATGATGCGTATAAATGTCAGAAAGTTCATTGTAATGAAATCTGCATGCTTTATTAAAGGCGAAATCGGCGCCTCTCAGACAGCATACGAAAATCATATCTTATTCAGAAAAAAATGATGTTGGAAATAGTTCTTTAATTAAAATTTTAATTTGTAAAAGAAATATATTTTTTCTGCTTTATTAAAAGTTGGTTGATTTTTTTTTTATTAAACACCCTCCCAATACACGCTGTAATAGAATGGCGGATGTTGGGTATTTAAACATGGCACCCACTCAGGCATCAGTGCCTGTGATCGGAGACATCTCTTACTGCAGGCACTTAAACCCTCGGATGTCATGATCAAATGAAACCATGGCAATCTGAGGTATCAATTTCCTTTATTTTGCCGCCATTGAATGGCTCCCATATGCCAAAATTGCAGTAGTTGTTCCGTTGCTATGTCAACTGGGTGCCTTCTGAAGTCTTCCAGGCCGCGATAGTAATATAACTATTGAGCTCCGTCTCTGGCAGAGTTTATTAGTAATACATCAATTTTATCATAGAAAGGAATGCAGTAGTATTGCAGTCTATGATATAGGTGATCTCATTGAACTTAAAAAAAATAAAAATAAAAATAAATAAATTAAAAAAATAACAAAGTTGAAATCACCCTCTTTCCTTAGAACATATCAAAAAATAAATATGCACAAATATACATAAACACATTAGGCACCCCCACATCACAAAATTCCTTGACTATAAAAATATAAAATAAATAATTTCATATGGTGGATGTCATAGTGGGAGAAACCTGAATTCTAAATCCCCTCCCCAAAATTTTTGATTTGAAAGCGATTTAAACGCCACACATTCCTCAAAATAGTATCAATAACACTACATATTGCCCCCACAAAAACTATAAACCTTACACAGCTCTGTATGCAGAAATATAACATCACAAATTCTTGTTTCTTTAAAAGTTTTTATGTTTTAGTTAAAATATGAGAAAAACTATATAAATATACAAATTTAATATTTCCTCATTGATACTATAGTAAACGTGTTGTTTTTACCACACATTAAAAAAGAAGAAGACGTAAGAAAATGGTAGAATTGCATTCCATTCCCAACTTATTGCACAAAATATTAAATGGTGCCATTACGGAATATGATTTATCCAATAAAAAATAGGTCCTCTTATAGCTCTATGAATTTGTTTGGTTTGTTTACATACAATTTATCCAGGCTGTACAACAGCAACACATAGCTGAGAAAAGACCAAGTAATCATTATATAAAAGATGCAGGAACACTGAACTACAAATATAGAGCAGATATATGTATGATAATACCCACTACATTCTAGCATCAACCATGCCGGCATGACACAGGAGAAGAACAGGAAGCACAGTCAGTAAAGCTACTGTTGTCCGTGAATAATATCCCATCTGTAACAACACAAGCAGCCAGAAGTACATACAAGTACATATAACACTTTTATCTTACATTATAAACTGTGAGATGCTGTAGAATCATCAGTCCTTGTGGTTTGCAGGCTGTGTGTTTAAGGCTAGAACACAAGGTGAAGTGGATACCAAATAATAATCATATCACAGACTGGGCATCCAAACAGGACCATATAACTTAAAATAACTTTTATTATAAGCAATTTAAAACCATCCCCTAATAGAATATTGACCACCCTAAAAGACAATAACAAAACAAATAATTTCACCTAAGTGTCAATAAGTCTGGGGAACCAGGTGTCTCTGAACAGTAGAATAATGTACCACAACCAAGGCCGCCATCAGGAATTTTGGGGCCCCATACAGCCTAAGTGTCCGCCCCCCCCCCCCCCCCGGCTGCCGCCATTTTAAAACTACTTTATTTTGCGACATACCAATTCTGTATTACATTTCCCTTTATTTAGCAGCATTACAAGGCTTCATCAGATTCTATTTGCAGGTACAATCTGCTACGTGTGACCGCGCCTATAGAGAGCCAACACCATCTATAAGAGCCCTCCTAATAAATCCTCAGGGCTTATTCACATTGCGTTTTTGGCCTCCCTTGCCGGGATACGTTGGTAACCAGTCAGAATCAGCTGTCAACTTATCCCTGCACGAAGAACTGGCCATTAAAAAAAAAGGGGGGGGCCTGCAGTTCTCCATGCAGGGATAAGTGGGGAGCTGATTGTGACTGGTTACCAATGTATCCCGGCAAGGGAGGCCAAAAACGCAATGTGAACACTCCTTTAAAGTGAAAGTCCCACCCCCAAACAGGCTGCTATGCTAGTAACATAGCCTACATCATTATTAATACAAAGCACATATAGCTTTGGAGGTCTTGTGTGCTTTGTAGTTCTCCAGCTAAAAACTTATATATTATATATTATTGCCCCAGTTCCCTCTCCGCAGTGCCGCACACCCGATGCCCCAACAATCCCCCTCCCCCCCCGTCCACCTTCTAACATCTTTCCACTGCCCCCTGTACCCATACCTCCCAACTTTTGAAGAACCAAAAGAGGGACAAAATGTGCTTTGCGCGCCACTGCAAATTTAGCCCCACCCACCGTTATGTTGACTCCACCCATTCTCATTAATTTTTCATGTGCCCACACACAGTATAATCCTCCTACAGTCACCCGTACATTATATGTCCCCCCTCTATCTCTCCCCCAGCTTCATATACACCCTTCATCTGCACCCAGTTTCATGTCTCCCACCCAATCTCTGCCCCCAGATTCATGTCCGCCCATCCATTTCTGCCCCCAGTTTCATGTCCCCCCCTCCATCTCTGCCCCCAGTTTCATGTCCCCTCCATCTCTACCCCAAGATTCATGCCCTCCATCTCTGCCCCATATTCATGTTCCCTCCATCTCTGTCCCCATATTCATGTCCCCTCCATCTCTGCCCCCATATTCATGTCCCCTCCATCTCTGCCCCCATATTCATGTCCCCTCCATCTCTGCCCCCATATTCATGTCCCCTCCATCTCTGCCCCCATATTCATGTCCCTCCATCTCTGCCCCCATTGTCATGCCATCCTCTCCATCTCTGCCCCCATATTCATGTCCCCTCCATCTCTGCCCCATATTCATGTCCCTCCATCTCTGCCCCATTGTCATGTCGTCCTCTCCATCTCTGCCCCCATATTCATGTCCCCTCCATCTCTGCCCCCATTGTCATGTCGTCCTCTCCATCTCTGCCCCCATATTCATGTCCTCTCCATCTCTGCCCCCAGTGTCATGCCGTCCTCTCTCTGCCCCCAGTTTCACGTTCCACATTACACTGACTGACTTACCTTCTCCTTCGTTCCCTCGCAGCTCTCTGCGCGCCTCTCTCTCATTGGCGCACAGTTATAGACGCGATGTGACATCATCACATCGCGTCTACAAGCCAGTAGCGGAGGCGGCGAAGCGAGGAGCTGACACAGGTCAGCTCCTCGCTTCAGCCGCATATGTGACAGCGAGAGAGGAGCGCAGCGGCGAAGCAAGGAGCTGACCTGTGTCAGCTCCTCGCTTCGCCGCCGGCTACTGGCTTGTAGACGCGATGGCTGAAGCGAGGAGCTGACCTGTGTCAGCTCCTCGCTTCACAGCTGCCGCCGGCTACTGGCTTTTAGACGCGATGTGATCACATCGTGTCTACAAGCCAGTAGCGGCGGCGAAGCGAGGAGCTGACACATGTCAGCTCCTCGCTTCAGCTGCATACGTGTCAGGGAGAGAGGCGCGCAGCGGCGAAGCGAGAAGCTGACCTGTGTCAGCTCCTTGCTTCAGCCGCGTATGTCTTCAACGCAGATCTGCGTCCTCTGGATGCAGATCTGAGTTGAAATAGGACATACACAATGACTGCTACGGGCGCCAGGGGGCCGGCACACGGTGGCGGGCCAAAATCAGGCCCCCCCCATTTTTCAATTTGGCCGGGCCCCTGACGCCAGTACCAGTAGTACTGCCCTATCGGCGGCCCTGACCACAACTCCAGAGTCTGCTAAGTCTTCCTGAAGATCTTTTGCAGTCAAGCGGGGGTTCTGATTTAACCACTCTGGCAATCCTACGAGCAACTGTCTCTGAAATTTTTCTTGGTCTTCCGGACCTTATCTTGACCTCCACTGTTCCTGAAACTGTCATTTCTTAATTTCACTTTGAATTGAGGAAAAGGCTACTTGAAAATGCTTTGCTATCTTCTTATAGCCTTCTCCTGCTTTGCGGGCCTCCACCATTGTCATTTTCAGAGTTCTAGGCAGCTACTTAGAAGAACCCATGGCTGCTGTATTTTGGCACAAAGTTAGGGGAGGCTGGGTATTTTTAAAGCTGTAAAGTTTGCAAAACTTGTTCTTTACCAACAATGATAGCCGGTACAGACTGAGCGCCCACAACCTGGAGATGGAGACGGAGCGACACAGGCAGACGTACAAGCCACGGGACAACAGACTGTGCCAGCACTGTGACCAGGGGCCCTAGAAGACGAGACCCACTTCCTGCTACACTGCACCAAATACTCAGCTGTGAAAGCCGTCTACTTCCAAAGACTCTCTGCCCACATCCCAGACTTCATATCTGCAGACGAGAAGAGGAAACTCTACATCCTACTGGGAGAAGAAGAGGCCACTGTGGAGATCGCTGCCCAATACGTGTCCAGCTGTCACCAAACCAGAGGAAGATGAGACCCCATGGACTGTTATACCCCAAATCAACCACCCCACCACCCATACCCACCACTCCCCCCCACACACTTTACTAGCTTTGGCAATGCCAAATATCTATTCGGACATGCCAATAAAGCCTGTTTGATTTGATGATAGTGAACAAGCCATAACCCTAACTGGCTAATGAAGGTCTGAGACCTTGGTCAAAGTTATCTGAGCACACAAATCTACAGGGAATCAGTGGGGTCAGTGGCAGCTTTCTGGCCTACTTGGAGCAGCTATAAAAAAGCTAAGTATTAAGCGAGTGTGGGAGCTTGCGAGTGTGGTTTGTTCCTAAGTGTGGTTTGGTCTAAGTGTGACTTAATATTAAGTGACTTTAGATTCAGGGACTTTACAGGGAAAACCCTTTTATTTTTTTTTTATTATTTGAATTTGTGTGTTTTGCTGTAATATTCCCCATCAGGTAAGATGAGCTCCATACTTACCAATGCTGTCCAGTGTGCATCTTGCAACATGTATGCTCTGCTTGAGCAGCTGCTTGAGGGGGCATACTGTTGTGAAAGATGCAATCACATTGCACATTTGGAAGCCCAGATCATGGATCTAAATGGGCGAATTGAAACACTGCAATCCATTGGTAACTTGGAAAGGAGTTTGATGCTCACAGAGCAACATCTCATTGGGGCAAGTGCAGAGGGGGATGGTAGCATGGAGGTGCAGGAACTTGAGGCAGCTAGCTGGGTGACAGTTAGAAACCAGCGGGGTAGAGGGAAGAGTGCCAGGGAGGTTAGTCCTGAACTGGCACACCCCAACAAGTTTGCTAAATTGGCAGATGAGGGAGATGTTAGTATAGGGGTAACATTGCTGCAGCACAATACTTCCTCTGAAAGCCAGGGGAATGTCTGCTCCAGTAAGAAGGGGTATAGGAGCGCAGAGAAGACTAGACAGGTGCTGGTAGTGGGAGATTCAATTATTAGGGGAACAGATAGGGCAATCTGTCACAAAGACCGGGATCGTCATACAGTGTGTTGCCTTCCTGGCGCTCGAGTTCGACATATCGCGGATCGGGTTGACAGATTACTGGGTGGGGCTGGTGTGGATCCAGTGGTCATGGTGCACGTTGGCACAAATGACAAAGTTAGCGGTAGGTGGAAGGTCCTTAAAAATGATTTCAGGGATTTAGGGAGCAAGTTGAAGGCAAGGACCTCCAGGGTAGTATTCTCAGAAATACTGCCTGTTCCACGAGCCACACAGGAAAGGCAGCGGGAGATTAGGGAGGTAAACAAGTGGCTCAAGAGTTGGTGTAGGAAGGAGGGGTTTGGGTACCTGGAGAACTGGGCCGACTTTGCTGTGGGCTACAGGTTCTATGCTAGGGACGGGCTGCATCTCAATGGGGAGGGTGCAGCTGTGCTGGGGGAGAAGATGGCTAGACGGTTGGAGGAGTGTTTAAACTAGGTACTGGGGGGGAGGGTAACAGATGTAGAGGGCAAGATAGTGTAGAAATGGAAAGAGGGCTAGATACTGTAACTGGGGGTGAAGCAGGGGGTCAGGTTAGAGCAGTCAGTAGGCAGTGGAAGAGTAGGGAAGATAAATCTATGAAATGTATGTATACAAATGCCCGAAGTCTTACTAACAAGATGGAGGAACTAGAAGTGATGATGTTGGAAGACAATTATGACATGGTGGGGGTAAGTGAGACATGGCTGGACTCTAGCGATGACTGGGCTATAAATATACAAGGGTACAGTATGTTTAGAAAGGAGCGTACAAATAAGAAAGGGGGAGGGGTTTGCTTATACGTAAAAACCGGCCTTAAGCCAGTCCTGCGTGAGGACATCTGGGAGGAAAATGATTATGTGGAGTCCTTATGGGTGGAGATTACGGGAAGAACAAAAAATAAAATACTGATAGGGGTTTGTTATAAATCTCCAAATATAACGGAAGAAGCTGAAAATATACTAATAAAACAAATAGATGAGGCTGCAAAGCATAATAAAGTCATTATTATGGGGGATTTCAACTACCCTGATATCAACTGGGAGGCAGAAACCTGCAGATCCAACAAAGGGAACAGGTTCTTGTCAGTAATAAAAGACAATTAACTATTGCAACTAGTGCAGGACCCAACAAGAGGCGAGGCACTTTTAGACCTAATTTTAACAAATGAACCTGACACATTATCAAAAGTGGAGGTTGGGGGACATCTGGGTAATAGTGACCATAACATAATAAGTTTTCTTGTACACATTAAGAAGACGTTCATTAGAGGGGGTACAAAAACACTAAACTTCAGGAAGGCAAATTTTAACCAGCTGAGAGAGGAGCTTAGCAGCATAAACTGGGACAATGTCCTCAACGTGACGGGAACACAAACTAAATGGGACATCTTCAAAAATATACTAAATAAAACCACTATTAAACACATACCCTATGGGAATAAGCGGGCCAGAAATCATAGAAAACCAATATGGCTAACTAAAACAGTACAGAATGCAATGAGGGATAAAAAGGAAGCATTTAAAGTACTAAAACAAGAAAGTAGCGACACAGCATTAAAAAACTATAAGGAGGAAAATAAATTGTGCAAAAAACAAATAAAGGAGGCGAAGATTGAGGCTGAGAGAAAAATTGCCAAGGAAAGTAAAAGTAATCCAAAATTATTCTTCAATTACATAAATAATAAGAGAATAAAAACTGACAATGTGGGCACTCTCAAAAATAATCTGGGTGTAATGGTGGAGGAGGATGAGGAAAAAGCACAAGTATTAAATGCTTTCTTCTCTACAACAGTGTTTACACAAGAAAATCCATTGGCCAACAACATGATTAGGGGTAATGTAAACTCTCAATTAAATGTCACCTGCTTAACCCAGGAAGAAGTGCAGCGCCGCCTGCAAAACACTAAAATAGAGAAAACGCCCGGTCCAGATGGTATACACCCCCGAGTTCTGAGGGAATTAAGCATGGTCATAGATAGACCCTTGTATCTAATATTTAAGGATTCAGTAATGACTGGGTCTGTTCCACAGGATTGGCGAATAGCAAATGTGGTGCCAATTTTCAAAAAGGGGTGTAAAAGGGAACCTGGAAACTATAGGCCAGTAAGTTTAACTTCTGTGGTGGGAAAGATATTTGAGGGCTTTCTAAGAGATGCTATCCTGGAGTATCTCAATGTAAATAATCTTATATCACCAAATCAGCATGGGTTTATGAGGAATCGGTCCTGTCAGACTAATCTGATCAGCTTCTATGAAGAGGTAAGTTCAAGACTGGACATGGGTAATGCAGTAGACGTGGTGTACCTGGACTTTTCAAAGGCTTTTGATACTGTTCCACATAAACGGTTGGTATGCAAAATGAGAATGTTGGGACTGGGGGAAAACATATGCATTTGGGTTAGCAACTGGCTCACTGATAGGAAACAGAGGGTACTTGTTAATGGTAAATATTCAGACTGGGCCACAGTCACCAGTGGGGTGCCACAAGGGTCAGTATTAGGTCCTCTCTTGTTTAATATCTTTATTAATGACCTGGTAGAGGGTTTACAAAGCAGGGTGTCTATATTTGCAGATGATACTAAACTTTGTAGGGTAATCAATAATGAGGAGGATAGTAGAATATTACAGGGGGATCTAAGGAAACTGGAAGCATGGGCAGAGACTTGGCAAATGAAGTTTAATGTTGACAAATGTAAAGTAATGCACTTTGGGCGACGTAATAAAATGTATGATTATGTACTTAATAGTAAATTACTGGGTAAGACTGTCAATGAAAAAGACTTAGGGATTTTGGTGGACAGCAAGCTTACCTTTAATGACCAGTGCCAGGCGGCTGCTGCCAAGGCAAATAAAGTTATGGGATGTATCAAAAGAGGTCTAGATTCTCATGACAAGGACATAGTTATGCCTCTATACAAATCACTGGTACGGCCACACTTAGAATATTGTGCGCAATTTTGGGCCCCGATATACAAGAAAGACATAAGTGAACTTGAAAAAGTGCAAAGACGGGCAACCAAGATGATTAGGGGAATGGGTGGACTGGAGTACAACGATAGATTAACAAACTTGGGGTTATTCAGTTTAGAGAAAAGACGTCTACGGGGAGATCTAATAACAATGTACAAATACATGAAGGGACAATACAAAGAACTTTCTAAGGATATTTTTACTCCTAGGCCAGAGACAGTGACAAGAGGACATCCTCTATGTCTGGAGGAGAGAAGGTTTCACCAGAAACATAGAAGGGGATTCTTCACAGTAAGAACAGCGAGGCTCTGGAACTCTCTGCCCCAGGAAGTGGTGATGGCGGATTCACTGAACAAGTTCAAAGTGGGCCTCGATGCCTTTCTTGAAGAGAAAAATATAATGGGTTATGGTCTCTAGATTTTAAGGACACGTTGATCCAGGGTTTTATACTGACTGCCATATTTGGAGTCGGGAAGGATTTTTTTCCCCTGAAATAGGGCAATTGGCATGAACCTCATGGGGTTTTTTGCCTTCCCCTGGATCAACACTGTAGGGGATTGTAGGGTTATAGGTTGGACTTGATGGACTCATGTCTTTATCCAACCTCATCTACTATGTAACTACTATGTAACTACAGGGGTTACCAAACCTTTGCAAGGTACTGCTTTCCCTTTTTCAAATTGTACTCAAACATAATCATACACTGATATTGCTTAGCATTACAGACAAGTGTGTTTAATCTGTAATGTTATGCCTTTTAAAGATCATTTCCTCTTTCACTTGCATAACTGTTTACAATAACAGTCATTTTGAGTAGGGGTGTCCAAACTTTTGCTTGCCACTGAATATGTCACTTTCATAAACTGGATATTTATTTATTAAGCTTACTTATAATGGCCCAGGGAAGGTGAAAAACATAAAAACCAATGGTACTCCTGGACGCCACCATGACTCTCTGCTCTTTTCAGCCCTCTTCAATGATGCCACAGATGTGTATTACGCTGGCCTGACCCAAATAACGCTTATGATGTCACTACATAGGCCTGAATAAAGCAGGGAGTCACACAGGAGAATTAACACTGGTCTTTATGTTTTCTCATTTCCCCTGGGCCTCAGATCATTAAACTCTGGGGTCTGAAGAGAACCCAGATTATAATAATAATAGTATTTTTTGGAGTTCGCTCAACAAATACTCTTGCTGTGGGCCCACAGCCTTACTTACCAATCCACGCTCCTGCCTCCACTTTCCCTTTCTCCCTTACTCCCTGCAGGCCCCAGTGATTTGATGTGGGAGACAAAGGTCCCCCTGGAGGGCAGAAGGGGAAGCGGAGGTGGCAGTGAGCAGGAACAGGGATCGGTAAGTAAATAGGGCTTTTTATCTGATAAGTTTGCTCCAGCAGGTAATGGCCTATTAAAAAAAAAAAAAAAAGCACCAGAGGTCCACCTAAGAACCCAGACTCTGTGGCAGTTGCTACTTACACCATTACAGCACTTTACAGAAATTGCAGTCACTGTCCCACATAGGGCTCACAATTTCCTAACTCCTTGCAGATGTTATCCATTGCTGGATTAAGACTCCAATGCTACAAAATTACAGTGCTAACCACTGAGCCACCATGCTTTTTTAACCCAACTTAAGATGTCATTCATATTGAACTTTGACTTTGAAAGTAATCTAGGTCCTGAACCACCCGAACATGAAATTAAATAAATCTTGAGAGGTTTGCCCATCTCTGTTAATGACTAGAGATGAGCGAACAGTGTTCTATCGAACTCATGTTCGATCGGATATTAGGCTGTTCGGCATGTTCGAATCGAATCGAACACCGCGTGGTAAAGTGCGCCATTACTCGATTCCCCTCCCACCTTCCCTGGCGCCTTTTTTGCTCCAATAACAGCACAGGGTAGGTGGGACAGGAACTACGACACCGGTGACGTTGAAAAAAGTAGGCAAAACCCATTGGCTGCCGAAAACATGTGACCTCTAATTTAAAAGAACAGCGACGCCCAGTTTCGCGTCATTCTGAGCTTGCAATTCACCGGGGACGGAGGTTTCCGTCCAGTTAGCTAGGGCTTAGATTCTGGGTAGGCAGGGACAGGCTAGATAGGAAGGAGAAGACAACCACAACAGCTCTTGTAAGAGCTAAATTCCAGGGAGAAGCTTGTCAGTGTAACGTGGCACTGACGGGCTCAATCGCCGCAACCCAGCTTTCCCAGGATCCTGAATGGAACACACTGTCAGTGTATTCCCGTATACCCGATATATACCCCCGATACCCGTTCCAACGGTGTGCCCCCCCACCTTCACCCCAGAAATACCCTGCAAGTCCCCTAGCAATAGAATTGGGGCTATATACACCCACTATTTTTGCTACTGCCATATAGTGCCATTGTCTCACTGGGAATTCAAAGAATATATTGGGCTTACATATAACTTCAATTCCAGGGAGAAGCTTGTCAGTGTAACGTGGCACTGACGGGCTCAATCGCCGCAACCCAGCTTTCCCAGGATCCTGAATGGAACACACTGACAGTGTATTCCCGTATACCCCATATATACACCCCAAATCCCCATTCCAACGGTGTGCCCTCCCACCTTCACCTCAGAAATACCCTGCAAGTCCCCTAGCAATAGAATTGGGGCTATATACACCCACTATTTTTGCTACTGGTATATAGTGCCATTGTCTGACTGGGAATTCAAAGAATATATTGGGGTTACGTGCACCCACAATTTTTGCTACTGGTATATAGTGCCATTGTCTCACTGGGATTTCAAAGAATATATTGGGGTTACATGCACCCACAATTTTTGCTACTGCTATACAGTGCCATTGTCTCACTGGGAATTCAAAGAATATATTGGGGTTACGTGCACCCACAATTTTTGCTACTGGTATACAGTGCCATTGTCTCACTGGGAATTCAAAGAATATATTGGGGTTACGTGCACCCACAATTTTTGCTACTGGTAGATAGTGCCATTGTCTCACTGGGAATGCAAAGAATATATGGGGGTTATGTGCACCCACAATTTTTGCTACTGCTATATAGTGCCATTGTCTGACTGGGAATTCAAAGAATATATTGGGGTTACGTGCACCCACAATTTTTGCTACTGGTATACAGTGCCATTGTCTCACTGGGAATTCAAAGAATATATTGGGGTTATGTGCACCCACAATTTTTGCTACTGCTATATAGTGCCAGTTTCTGACTGGTAATTCAAAGAATATATTGGGGTTACGTGCACCCACAATTTTTGCTACTGGTATATAGTGCCAGTTTCTGACTGGGAATTCAAAGAATATATGGGGGTTACGTGCACCCACAATTTTTGTTACTGGTATATAGTGCCATTGTCTCACTGGGAATTCAAAGAATATATGGGGGTTATGTGCACCCACAATTTTTGCTACTGGTATATAGTGCCAGTTTCTGACTGGGAATTCAAAGAATATATGGGGGTTACGTGCACCCACAATTTTTGTTACTGGTATATAGTGCCATTGTCTCACTGGGAATTCAAAGAATATATGGGGGTTATGTGCACCCACAATTTTTGCTACTGGTATACAGTGCCATTGTCTCACTGGGAATTCAAAGAATATATTGGGGTTACGTGCACCCACAATTTTTGCTACTGCTATACAGTGCCATTGTCTCACTGGGAATTCAAAGAATATATTGGGGTTACGTGCACCCACAATTTTTGCTACTTGTATATAGTGCCATTGTCTCACTGGGAATTCAAAGAATATATTGGGCTTATATATAACTTCAATTCCAGGGAGAAGCTTGTCAGTGTAACGTGGCACTGACGGGCTCAATCGCCGCAACCCAGCTTTCCCAGGATCCTGAATGGAACACACTGACAGTGTATTCCCGTATACCCCATATATACACCCCAAATCCCCGTTCCAACGGTGTGCCCCCCCACCTTCACCTCAGAAATACCCTGCAAGTCCCCTAGCAATAGAATTGGGGCTATATACACCCACTATTTTTGCTACTGCTATATAGTGCCATTGTCTGACTTGGAATTCAAAGAATATATTGGGGTTACGTGCACCCACAATTTTTGCTACTGCTATACAGTGCCATTGTCTCACTGGGAATTCAAAGAATATATTGGGGTTATGTGCACCCACAATTTTTGCTACTGGTATATAGTGCCATTGTCTGACTGGGAATTCAAAGAATATATGGGGGTTACGTGCACCCACAATTTTTGCTACTGCTATACAGTGCCATTGTCTCACTGGGAATTCAAAGAATATATTGGGGTTACGTGCACCCACAATTTTTGCTACTGGTAGATAGTGCCATTGTCTCACTGGGAATACAAAGAATATATGGGGGTTATGTGCACCCACAATTTTTGCTACTGCTATATAGTGCCATTGTCTGACTGGGAATTCAAAGAATATATTGGGGTTACGTGCACCCACAATTTTTGCTACTGGTATATAGTGCCATTGTCTCACTGGGAATTCAAAGAATATATTGGGGTTATGTGCACCCACAATTTTTGCTACTGCTATATAGTGCCAGTTTCTGACTGGTAATTCAAAGAATATATTGGGGTTACGTGCACCCACAATTTTTGCTACTGGTATATAGTGCCAGTTTCTGACTGGGAATTCAAAGAATATATGGGGGTTACGTGCACCCACAATTTTTGCTACTGCTATATAGTGCCATTGTCTCACTGGGAATTCAAAGAATATATGGGGGTTATGTGCACCCACAATTTTTGCTACTGGTATACAGTGCCATTGTCTCACTGGGAATTCAAAGAATATATTGGGGTTACGTGCACCCACAATTTTTGCTACTGCTATACAGTGCCATTGTCTCACTGGGAATTCAAAGAATATATTGGGGTTACGTGCACCCACAATTTTTGCTACTTGTATATAGTGCCATTGTCTCACTGGGAATTCAAAGAATATATTGGGGTTATGTGCACCCACAATTTTTGCTACTGGTATATAGTGCCATTGTCTGACTGGGAATTCAAAGAATATATGGGGGTTACGTGCACCCACAATTTTTGCTACTGCTATACAGTGCCATTGTCTCAGTGGGAATTCAAAGAATATATTGGGGTTACGTGCACCCACAATTTTTGCTACTGGTATATAGTGCCATTGTCTGACTGGGAATTCAAAGAATATATGGGGGTTACGTGCACCCACAATTTTTGCTACTGCTATACAGTGCCATTGTCTCACTGGGAATTCAAAGAATATATTGGGGTTATGTGCACCCACAATTTTTGCTACTGGTATATAGTGCCATTGTCTGACTGGGAATTCAAAGAATATATTGGGGTTACAAATACCCTCATTTCTTGCTACTGCCATATAGTGCCAGTTTCTGACTGGTAATTCAAAGAATATATTGGGGTTACGTGCACCCACAATTTTTGCTACTGCTATACAGTGCCATTGTCTCACTGGGAATTCAAAGAATATATTGGGGTTACGTGCACCCACAATTTTTGCTACTGGTAGATAGTGCCATTGTCTCACTGGGAAATCAAAGAATATATTGGGGTTACGTGCACCCACAATTTTTGCTACTTGTATATAGTGCCATTGTCTCACTGGGAATTCAAAGAATATATTGGGCTTACATATAACTTCAATTCCAGGGAGAAGCTTGTCAGTGTAACGTGGCACTGACGGGCTCAATCGCCGCAACCCAGCTTTCCCAGGATCCTGAATGGAACACACTGACAGTGTATTCCCGTATACCCCATATATACACCCCAAATCCCCGTTCCAACGGTGTGCCCCCCCACCTTCACCTCAGAAATACTCTGCAAGTCCCCTAGCAATAGATTTGGGGCTATATACACCCACTATTTTTGCTACTGGTATATAGTGCCATTGTCTGACTGGGAATTCAAAGAATATATTGGGGTTACGTGCACCCACAATTTTTGCTACTGGTATATAGTGCCATTGTCTCACTGGGAATTCAAAGAATATATTGGGGTTACGTGCACCCACAATTTTTGCTACTGGTATATAGTGCCATTGTCTCACTGGGAATTCAAAGAATATATGGGGGTTACGTGCACCCACAATTTTTGCTACTGCTATACAGTGCCATTGTCTCACTGGGAATTCAAAGAATATATTGGGGTTACGTGCACCCACAATTTTTGCTACTGGTATATAGTGCCATTGTCTGACTGGGAATTCAAAGAATATATGGGGGTTATGTGCACCCACAATTTTTGCTACTGCTATACAGTGCCATTGTCTCACTGGGAATTCAAAGAATATATTGGGGTTATGTGCACCCACAATTTTTGCTACTGGTATATAGTGCCATTGTCTGACTGGGAATTCAAAGAATATATGGGGGTTACGTGCACCCACAATTTTTGCTACTGCTATACAGTGCCATTGTCTCACTGGGAATTCAAAGAATATATTGGGGTTACGTGCACCCACAATTTTTGCTACTGGTATATAGTGCCATTGTCTGACTGGGAATTCAAAGAATATATGGGGCTTACGTGCACCCACAATTTTTGCTACTGCTATACAGTGCCATTGTCTCACTGGGAATTCAAAGAATATATTGGGGTTATGTGCACCCACAATTTTTGCTACTGGTATATAGTGCCATTGTCTGACTGGGAATTCAAAGAATATATTGGGGTTACAAATACCCTCATTTCTTGCTACTGCCATATAGTGCCAGTTTCTGACTGGTAATTCAAAGAATATATTGGGGTTACGTGCACCCACAATTTTTGCTACTGGTATATAGTGCCATTGTCTGACTGGGAATTCAAAGAATATATTGGGGTTACAAATACCCTCATTTCTTGCTACTGGTATATAGTGCCATTGTCTGACTGGGAATTCAAAGAATATATTGGGGTTACGTGCACCCACAATTTTTGCTACTGGTATATAGTGCCATTGTCTCACTGGGAATTCAAAGAATATATTGGGGTTATGTGCACCCACAATTTTTGCTACTGGTATATAGTGCCATTGTCTGACTGGTAATTCAAAGAATATATTGGGGTTACGTGCACCCACAATTTTTGCTACTGGCATATAGTGCCATTGTCTGACTGGGAATTCAAAGAATATATTGGGGTTACAAATACCCTCATTTCTTGCTACTGCCATATAGTGCCAGTTTCTGACTGGTAATTCAAAGAATATATTGGGGTTACGTGCACCCACAATTTTTGCTACTGGTATATAGTGCCATTGTCTGACTGGGAATTCAAAGAATATATTGGGTTTACAAATACCCTCATTTCTTGCTACTGGTATATAGTGCCATTGTCTGACTGGGAATTCAAAGAATATATGGGGGTTACGTGCACCCACAATTTTTGCTACTGCTATACAGTGCCATTGTCTCACTGGGAATTCAAAGAATATATTGGGGTTACGTGCACCCACAATTTTTGCTACTGGTATATAGTGCCAGTTTCTGACTGGTAATTCAAAGAATATATTGGGGTTATGTGCACCCACAATTTTTGCTACTGCTATATAGTGCCAGTTTCTGACTGGTAATTCAAAGAATATATTGGGGTTACGTGCACCCACAATTTTTGCTACTGGTATATAGTGCCATTGTCTGACTGGGAATTCAAAGAATATATTGGGGTTACAAATACCCTCTTTTCTTGCTACTGCCATATAGTGCCAGTTTCTGACTGGTAATTCAAAGAATATATTGGGGTTACGTGCACCCACAATTTTTGCTACTGGTATATAGTGCCATTGTCTGACTGGGAATTCAAAGAATATATTGGGGTTACAAATACCCTCATTTCTTGCTACTGGTATATAGTGCCATTGTCTGACTGGGAATTTAAAGAATATATGGGGGTTACGTGCTCCCACAATTTTTGCTACTGCTATACAGTGCCATTGTCTCACTGGGAATTCAAAGAATATATTGGGGTTACGTGCACCCACAATTTTTGCTACTGGTATATAGTGCCATTGTCTCACTGGGAATTCAAAGAATATATTGGGTTATGTGCACCCACAATTTTTGCTACTGCTATATAGTGCCAGTTTCTGACTGGTAATTCAAAGAATATATTGGGGTTACGTGCACCCACAATTTTTGCTACTGGTATATAGTGCCATTGTCTGACTGGGAATTCAAAGAATATATGGGGGTTAGGTGCACCCACAATTTTTGCTACTGCTATACAGTGTCATTGTCTCACTGGGAATTCAAAGAACATATTGGGGTTACGTGCACCCACAATTTTTGCTACTGCTATACAGTGCCATTGTCTCACTGGGAATTCAAAGAATATATTGGGGTTACGTGCACCCACAATTTTTGCTACTGGTAGATAGTGCCATTGTCTCACTGGGAATTCCACAAATAATTTGGGGATTCATTCACCCTACGTCTCAGGCTCTTGCCATATTCACCCAGGTTGTCAGTGCTGCACCAGCTCGTTCCCAGACAGCTCGGCCCGAAAAACACGTTACCTATATAGAGGATTTGGACAATGAAGACAACATGTTCTAAATCTAATGTCTGCACCTTCTCCAGAATTAAAATAAAGGCAGCGTTTAACTTTCAAATAGCACTGCACAAAAGAAGATCTTATCAGCTTGTCTCATGACATGCTACTGAAAAGTGTCATTTGTATATCTTAATGTAAATATAGTTGTATAAGCTCTTTGGGTTTTAGGCACTGCCAAGTTATTTATTACCACGCGCTCCCTTATAATGATGATGACGCCAAAGTCACTGTGGGTGTTCAGAGCTCACAGCTTTGGTTGACATTTGTCTTGCTCTCTGTCAGTACCAGCTGTCTTTTTGGGTACCATAAAGTTATGTTGACTTTATTAACAGCTATAGAAGCTTTAGCCAGGTTGTGACGGTGTGTAACCCTAACAACACTAAGTGGGATGCACATTAATAGTCAGTCTATGTACGCTAAACGTATCACTGAAGTAATTTTTTTTCCCTCTCCCCTAATATAAGAAAGGAACAGACATTAGACCTAGACCGGGGTTCGAGGCTTGTAAAAATCCAGTATTATTTGTTCTTCATGATGTGAAATATGTGTTGAAAAGCAACCCAAGATGAAGTCAGCCATGTGTGCCAGTGTGTTACTTGGCATGCCTTTGCTGGCCCCAACTGTAAGGGTCACTCTCCATTTCCTCCATTTTCCACTCCCCTTCACACCATTTGTGGTGAAGCAATGGGATGCACTGAAGTGCACCCTCTAGCCTTGTGTGGGACAGGGACATCAGATGCCACTCCAACCCCCTCGTCTTCCTCCGCCAGCCAACGGTGCGAAGATGAGAGGAGTGTGCTCTGAATGTTTTCTGCCTAGCAGAGGCTAGTTCTCACTTACGAAAATGGCCCCACTTTGACCTGTATATCAGGCACAATGGTGTAGGTTTCAAAGAAACATGGCACCAACAAGTTGGAAAACGTGGGCCATGCGTGGACCGTGTTTGAGTCTGGCAAGCTCCAGATCTGCTACCAGGTTTCAGCCATTATCACAGGCGCAAAAATGCCAGGCCCCAGGTGTAGCAGGGATAAAAAAATGCCATCTCAGCCAGGATGGCATCCCTGACCTCGGAGGCACTGTGCTGTCTGTCCCCCAAGCTGATCAGTTTCAGCACGGCCTGCTGACATCTCCCCATGCCAGTGTTACAGTGTTTTCCGCTAGTAGCTGGGGTGGAGGTTGCAGCATCGTAGGGTTTCAGTCTACTCCTGCCATGAATTTTGGCCTGGGAGAGGAGATAGGCCACCCCAGTTTGCACCCGGGGAACAGACTCCACCACATTCACCCTGCCTGTCATTAAAGATAAGCACTGCAGCATCCCTGACCACAGGCGCTTGTCCATGTGTCGGTGGTCAAGTGGACCTTGCAGCAAAGCGCAGAGCTCTGGGCCCGACTGATGTTATGGGACACATGCAGGCGCAAGGCAGGGACAGCACACCATGAGAAGTAGTAACGGCTAGGCCCAGCATAGGGAGGTGCCCCAGCTGCCATCTGCTGACGGAAGGCCTGGGTCTCCAGAAGCATAAACAAACACCAACATCTCCAGGGCCAGCAGTTTATCGATGAGGCTGTTAAAGGCTTGGGCATGGGGGTGGGTTGTGTTGTACTTCTGCCTGCAATGAAAAGCTTGGGAAATGTGGAGTGGCTGGGAAGAGGCGCATGATGGTGCAGGCCAAAAGGGCGCATGAGGGTGAACTCCCCAATGTGTCAGAGATAGGTGTGTAGGTGTCCTTGCATCATATACTTGCACCATATTTGGCTTTGGAAGTTAATTTTGTGCCAAAAAGTGGTTAAGACAGCGATCCCTCAGCTACTCCCGTTACACTGTCTAGTGAAATTACCATCTTTGGAAGTGGACCACCACTTGTAAGATCCCAAAGGAAGCAGGCAAGAGATGTGCAGTGCAGAAAAAAAGATGAGAAAATAAGTGTAGGCTGTAGAGCACAGAGGGATCGGAGAGGACAGAGCTGGTGTCGGCCAGGTATTCCCACAACATGCGCCTATACTTGTCCCTCCTGGTGACACTAGGCCCCTGAGTGGCAGTAATTTGTCCAGGGGGGCCATTAACGTGTTCCAGACCTAGGAATAAGTCTTCCAACAGGGTAGAGTTTTGCATGCCTTTGCTTCTACCCACTGTTTTTGCTGCTTAGCTTCCCTCCACATCTACACTGCTTTCACCCCTAAACATCACCCCAGTTTATGCCTTTGTTTCTACCCTGTTTTTTTTGTTGAATTAGCTTCCCTCCACATCTACACTGCTTTAGCCCCTAAACATCACCCCAGTTTATGCCTTTGCTTCTACCCTTTTTTTTTTTTGTTGAATTAGCTTCCCTCTACATCTACACTGCTTTAGCCCCTAGACATCACCCCTGTCCATGTGGGGTCGGTGGCCTCGTCATCCACCAACTCCTCTTCCAATTGCGCACTGGCCCCTTACTGCAAACCGCACATGACCACAGCTTGCCCTGATGGCAACTGTGTCTCATGATCCCCACTTAGGTCCAGACAAGTCGGTGGCGGGTCCAAAACCCCAAAATTGGAAGGAAATGGCGGATGCTGCAGTATTTCTAACACCTGTTCCTGGTGCTCAGGCCTGGTCTGTGTTGTACCCTGCACCCTGCTTAACGCAGCTGCCATATCCGAAGTTGTGCTGAGCGCATGCTAATGTTTTGTGTCCAGTGCAATGGATGGGATGGGATTTCACATAAGTCTGCCACCCATGGCCACTCATGGTTGAGCAACTGAGGGAGTTGACTTTGACGAACCCGAGGGTTTTGGAGTTGGAACTACATCAAAGGTCTGTGCTGCTCACACACTCTGCTCAACACATGATATGTTTAGTGCCAGCAGTGTGGAGACGTCGCACAACAGCCGTTGTTCCAGCAGGTACAGGCGTTGTAGGAGTGCATAGAGGCTAGCAGCGGCAACTATAGACTTTAAAAACTATCTGCACAAGCGCCACACTTTCACCAGTAGCTCAGGAACATTGGGGTACCTTTTTAAAATGATTAGCAGCAATGAGTTAAAAACGTGGCCCAGGCATGGAATATGTTGCAGGCTGCCAAGCTACAGAGCCAATCCCAGGTTACGGCCATTATCACACATGACAACATGCCTGGGCCCAGGTGCAGTGGCATAAACCACATTGCCGTCTCATCGAGGATGGCATGACTCACTTTGTAGGCAGTGTGCTGTCTGGCCCCCAAGCTGATGAGCTTCAGCACGGCCCGCTGACGTCTCCCCACACCAGTGTTGCAGCGTTTCCAGCTCGTAGCTGGGGTCAATTTAACAGCGGAGGAGGGTGGTGTTTCAGCCCTCCTCCCAGGAATGTTGTGTGGGGAGACAAGTCAGGCCACCACATTTTGCGACCCGGTCCACGCCTCAACTACATTCAACCACTGTGCCCAAATTGAAAGGTAGCGTCCCTGTCCGCATGCACTTGTCCATTCGTAACTGGTCACATGGAACTTTAGGGCTAAGCGCTGAATTTAGGGACCGCCTCATGTTTGGGGGAAAGTGCTGGTGTGGACGGCACAGTGCGGTGGCGCAGTAGACACTCTGCCCAAAAAGGGCAGAGTGTCCCCCAGCCGGGATTCCAACATCTCCTGGGCCAGATTTCTTGAGATGAGGCCGTTGAAGCCTTGGGCATGTGGGTGGGTTGCGCTGTACTTTAGCATGAAATGAAAGGCTTGGGAGATGGGGAGTTGCTGGGAAGAGGCGCATGATGGCGCGGGCAAAAGGAGAAATGGCAGGAAAAGGTGAGGATAAGGGTGAACTCCCCAAAGTGTCAGAGGCAGATGTGGAGGTGTCCTGGCTGCTGGTCTGGACTGCAGCGCCAGCCCTGTCAACAGTGGGAGAGGCAGTGGCCGCCAGGCCAAACGACGATTATCCTGCGCTTGCTCTCACCCACTGAGCCCAGGGCTTGCCTTCCAAATGATGGACTTGCAAATTGCACTAAATTTGTCATGTAACTGACATGTATATGATGAGTCTATCCATTGTCTGTTCATTTTGGTGAAAGTCAACCTGTCAGCTGACAGACAGCTGTGCTTGTCAGTGATGATGCCACCGGCTGCTTGTACCCCCAGTTTTTGCTGCTTAGCTTGCCTCCACATCCACACTGCTTTTGCCCCTACACATCACCCCTATCCATGCCTGTGCCTCTAGCCATAAGTCTGCCACCCATGGAAACTCATGGTGCAGAAAGTGAGGGAGCTGACTCTGAGGAACCCTTGGGTTTTGTAGCTGGTACTCCATCAAAGGTCTCTGCTGCTCACACACCCTGCTGAACATACGGTATCTAGGGTTAGAGCGTGTGGTGACCTCGCACAACAGTAGGTGCTTCAGGCAGATGTAGGCCTTGCTGGAGTGTATTGCGGCTAGCTCCAGGTACTGTAGACTTGGGAAAGTGGGTGTCCAAGTGCTGCACTTTCACCCTTAGCTCAGCTAATTTGGGGTATGTTTTTAAAAATCATTGCACCACTACATTGAACACGTGGGCCAGGCATGGAACGTGTTGGAGGCTGGCAAGCTCCAGAGCCCTCCAACAAGACAAAAAAGCCTGGCCCCAGGGGCAGCGGGGATAAACAAATTGCCATCTCATCCAGGATGGCATCCCTGACCTCAGAGGCAGTGTGCTGTCCGTCTCCCAAGCTGATGAGCTTCAGCCCAGCCTGCTGACGTCTCCCCACACCAGTGTTGCAGCGTTTTCAGCTCGTAGCTGGGGTCAATCTAACAGCGGAGGAGGAGGAGGGTGGTGTTTCAGCCCTCCTCCCAGGAATGTTTTGTGGGGAGGCAAGTCAGGAAAATTCTTGAAACAGGGGAGAGTTTTGCATCTTTGCCCTTGCTGCCTATGGACATCCCTTTGCCTCTAGCCACCATTTTCCCTGCTTTGCTTGCCTCCACATCCACACTGCTTTTGCCCCTAGACATCACCCCAGTCCATGCCTTAGCTTGTACCCCCAGTTTTTCCTGCTTAGCTTGCCTCCACATCCACACTGCTTTTGCCCCTAGACATCACCCCAGTCCATGCCTTAGCTTGTACCCCCAGTTTTTCCTGCTTAGCTTGCCTCCACATCCACACTGCTTTTGCCCCTAGACATCACCCCAGTCCATGCCTTAGCTTGTACCCCCAGTTTTTCCTGCTTAGCTTGCCTCCACATCCACACTGCTTTTGCCCCTAGACATCATCCCTATCCATGCCTCTGCCCCTAGCCATAACTCTGCCACCCCTGGAAACTCATGGTGCAGAAACTTTGGGAGCTGACTTTGAGGAACCCTTGGGTTTTGTAGATGGAACTCCATCAAAGGTCTGTGCAGCTCACACACCCTGCTCAAGATATGGTATTGTAGGGTTTCAGCGTGTGTGAATGACGGACAACAGCCTGTGTTTGGACAGATGTAGGCCTTGCTAGAGTGTTTTTAGGCTAGCAGCGACTCCTGTGCACTTGCAAAAGTGGGCGCACAAGCGCCGCATTTTCAACAGTAGCTTCGGTACATTTGGGTATGTTTTTAAAAAACTTTGCACCACTAGGTTAGACGTGGGCCAAACATGGAACGTGTTGGAGGCTGGCAAGCTCCAGAGCCGCTACCAGGTTCCATCCATTATCACAGGCGTAAAAATGCCAGGCCCCAGGTGTAGCAGGGAAAAAAAAATGCCATCTCAGCCAGGATGGCATCCCTGACCTCGGAGGCACTGTGCTGTCTGTCCCCCAAGCTGATGAGCTTCAGCACCGCCTGCTGACGTCTCCCCACACCAGTGTTTTAGCGTTTGCCGCTAGTAGCTGTGGTGGAGGTTGCAGCGTCGTAGGGTTTCAGTCTACTCCTGCCATGAATTTTGGCCTGGGAGAGGAGATAGGCCACCCCAGTTTGCACCCGGGGAACAGACTCCACCACATTCACCCTGCCTGTCATTAAAGATAAGCACTGCAGCATCCCTGACCACAGGCGCTTGTCCAAGTGTCGGTGGTCAAGTGGACCTTGCAGCAAAGCGCGGAACTAAGGGCCCACCTGATGTTGAGTGACACGTGCTGGTGCAAGGCGGGGACGCCACACCGGGAGAAGTTGAGACGGCTAGGGACGGCATAGTGAGGTGCCACAGTTGCCATCAGGTCCGGGAAGGCGGGAGTTTCAACAAGCCGGAACGCCAACCTCTCCTGGGCCAGCAGTTTAGCGATGTTGGCGTTCTAGGCTTGCGTGGGTGGGTGGTTAGCGGTGTATTTCTGCCGGCGCTCCAATGTCTGAGAGATGGTGGGTTGTTGTAAAGAAGCGCCTGATGGTGCCTTTGATGGTGCAGGAGAAGGAGATAAGACAGAAACAGGGGAGGATGAGGGAGAAGTCAACAAAGTGGCGGAGGCAGATGAAGTGATGTCCTGGCTCGTCCTCTGGAGTGCATCGCCAGCACTGTGAGCAGAGGCAGTGGCATGAACGGCGGGTGACGTTTGTCCTGCCGTTGCTGCCTGCCACTGATTCCATTGCTTGGATTCCAAATGACGGTGCATTGAAGTGGTGGACAGGTTGCTCTTCTCAGGGCCCCTACTCGATTTCGAGAGGCAAATTGTGTAGACGACACTATATCTGTCCTCGGCGCATTCCTTGAAAAAACTCTACACCTTCAAGAAACGTGCCCTCGATGGGGGAGTTTTTCTGGGCTGGGTACAAAAGGGAACATCTTCGGACATTCCGGGTCTGGCCTGGCTTCGGCAAAGCAGCTGACCTCTGCCTCTGGACATGTCTCTGCCTCTAGCTACCCTTTTTGGTGCTGCACCTGCCTCAACATCCACACTACTTTCCCAGCTTGACATCCGCCTTGTCCAGGTGGGGTCGGTGTCCTCGTCGTCCACCACCTCCTCTTCCAACTCCTGTCTCGCCTCCTCCTCCTGCACAATGCGCATGTCAACTGGCTTCCCTGACAGCAACTGCGTCTCATCGTCGTCGATGAGGGTGGGTTGCTGGTCATCCGCCACCAAATCGACCGGAGATGGAATGGAGGAGACTCTAGTGTTTGAGCATCTGGACACAGATACTCGTCTGTTTGGTCAGTGGAATCGCGAAATGGAGGGGCAGGTTGCGGTACAGTCAAAGGAAGGGAGAACAGCTCTGGGGAGCAGGGACAGTTGGGGTTATTGTTCTGGGAAGATTGGGAATTTTGGGTGGAAGGAGGACAAGACTGTTGGGTAAGAGGAGGTAGAGGCTGACTGGCTGGTGGACAATGTGCTTTAAGCGTTATCCGACAGCCATTGCAAGACCTGTTCCTGGTTCTCGGGCCTACTATTCTTTGTACCATTCAGCCTAGTTAATGTGGAACTTTTGTGCAAAGCGCAGAACTTAGGGCCCGCCTGATGTTAAGGGACACACGCTGGTACAAGGCTCAACTCACCCTAAGTGCCCAAAACACTGCTGGTGCAAGGCTCTACTCATGCCAAGGGCCTCAATCTCTGCTGGTAGCTCAGCTTAAGGTCCTGTAACTTTGTTTGGAAGGGCTCATGTTAAGGGCTAGAAAAGTGAATTTTGGAAGGTCTTACCACATCACACACACACACACTCAAAATGACAGTTAAGGGTGAGGGCTTTTGGAATTCCCATTGCCTATTCCATTTGTGGTTGTCATGGGGAACGTGATTTAAAGGGGTGGTTGTTACTGTTTGTTGAGCTTAAATTGGGGTTTGTGTCCATCCATTTGGGGAGTAAAGAAGGTCTCCAGGTATTTTCCCACTTTGATAGAGGTTTTTTTGAATGTGGAAAGTGTGTAGTTGTTAGGCTGTGATGTTGGGGTAATAGAGGGTCTTTGGTGTGTTAGATGCCCCCAGACATGCTTCCCCTGCTGTCCCAGTGTCATTCCAGAGGTGTTGGCATCATTTCCTGGGGTGTCATAGTGGACTTGGTGACCCTCCAGACACGGATTTGGGTTTCCCCCTTAACGAGTATCTGTTCCCCATAGACTATAATGGGGTTCGAAACCCGTTCGAACACACGAACATTGAGCGGCTGTTCGAATCGAATTTCGAACCTCGAACATTTTAGTGTTCGCTCATCTCTATTAATGACCTATCCTAAGGATGGACTATCAAAATTAGAAACTGGATTACCCTCTTTAAACAAAAATTTACAGACATGGTCCTGTCCTACCTTTTTTGAGATGTGTTCTGTGGTGTATTGGGAATACAATGCTTTCTTTACATTTTACAGTGTGTTCCAACTTTTTATTTGGAATAGAGGTTGGATGTATTTCAGGCACAATATGGGACATATTGGATTTAGCATTGGCACATTGTATTTAAAGCATGGGGTTTATTTGCAGGTATTCCGGGGCTCAAAGCTGGTCATATTTTTACTTACGGGCATTATTGACAGGCAAAGCATAAAACTGTTTTTATCCAAGGGGAAGATCATGACACAATTTTTTATCGAGTGGCAAAGTATGGGACATTTTTATTCAGGGGACTAGTGTAGGGTATGTTTTTTCACAGCGTTATGCCTCTTTCCATTAATGATATGTATAGTGGTCGGGGAAGCAGGATTTCTCCAAGAGCTATACATATCGTTAATAGAAAAGGGCCTGGCTTTATGTGATGTATGTACATGTCAACAAGCACCTTATCAATAGTAGCCTACCCAAGGGACGTGATTAAAAAAAACCAAAAAAACACTTATACTCACCTCTCCTGGGCTTCCAATGGCTCCCAGCATCCCCTTTGGACCTCTGAGGTCACAAGCCCCAGAGGTCACTGACGGGGCCTGTGATTGGGCATCAGCAGTCACGTGGGGCGTGCTGACATCATTACATCAGCCCAACGCCCAACCCAGTAGAGCGCATTGCCTCAGTCGCAGAGAGAATACCGAAGAGGATGCTGGAGAGATCCGGAGCGAGGAAGATTGGGAAAAGTGAGGCAAGGTGAGTACAAGTGTTTGTTATTTTTATTCACCTCCTCTGGGCTTCGTTTTATTATACTTTGGGGTCTGAGGAGACCCCACAGTATATTAATAGCCCTAAAATGAAATTTTGAGGGATTCACATGAAGTGACTTGAGGGGTGATCTTGGAAGCATTTTATAGTATGTGGGGCCATTGTGGAGCATATTACTTTGTGTGGGGGCTATTGTGAAAATAATTGTACTGTATGGGGGCCTATGGACCATATTGTCCTGTGTTGGCTTTTATAATTGAAATCTCTGTAACGCCTTATTCACACGATGCAACTGTCAACAATTGTAGGTCTACTTACAAACATATTTTTTTTCAATGGGTCCATGCCCACGTCTTGTTTCTTGAATTTGTTTGCATTCACTCATGCACAACTCTCAAAAGGTCCATCAGTAAGTATGCTGTAATTTACTTGACTGAATTTTAATAGTCGTCATAATCAGTCAAAAGGGGGTCTATTACCTAGTAGGCTATAACAAGTACAACAACAAATGCTAAAAGAGGACCTTTCACAACCTCCACCAATTCAAATTGTGAATAAGTACTAGTCCATTGATTCCAGTGCAGTTGGAATTTTTTTTTCTAGCTCATTCCTGAGCAAGCTCAGTTAGTTTTAGTACCTGATATGCCATTTAAAATCTATAATTTCAGAAAGACAGTGTCAGGTAGAGGATGGCATGAATCAAAGCTCCAATCAGAGTAACTGAGAGTCATTGTTCAGAATCACATCCCTTGCCTGATCCTGTCTGACATCGCCCTACTGATAGCATATCAGACACCAAAACTAACATAATTGATTACTTGAGAACAGTGGGGGCTGGGGGAAAAATACCAACTGTGCCAGAATCAGTGATACTGCAACTATTCAATGATGTAAAAACTGGACTTGTTGCATGTGGTGAAAGGTCCTCCAACAAGTCCAGCTCTTTACAATCCAACCCTTGACGTATCAAGTGACTGATGCTTTAACAATAATGTACAATATTGAATCAACTCGGAGTGCAATAAGATAAGACAACATAGGATAATTGTCCCAGCATGGGGAAATTCATTGTGTTACAGCAGCATGGATAATACAGTAATATATTACAAGAAAAGAACACATACAAGCTCATAGCAGATAGAAAAAGATACTAGGAGTCATAGCAACTAAAAGAAAAAGAGACTTCAGGATCATTTAATTCTCTGTGTGGAGTGATCTCCGCTTAGCCTGATGTTGATTATACTGTCAGACCGTGGTTGGGAGGAAGGATCTCCGATAGGGCTCCTTCTCACACTTGGGGTGAAGCAGTCGGTCACTGACAGTACTACCTACTGCTATCACAGTCTTATACATGGGATGGGAGTTGTTCACCAGCATGGGACTCACCATGGATACTATCCTTCTGTCACCAATAATTGGTACTAGACTAATTTGGTAGATGTTACACAACACACCAACGTTTCCTCGTACATTCATACCAATAAGCCACAAAAGTAGCACAGGGCAGGTATTATAATTTTGCATGCACTGTCACTTTATTGTGTGTTTCTTTATATTGATTAGTCACACTTCACATTGTTTTTGTTATATATCTTGATTGGGAATTTGTGCAGATTCATGGTATATGTTGTAACCATGTGATAATTGCTGATGTATACACATTTCATTTGTACTTTCCTTCTAATTTTGGTTGTTTGCACTTTATATGACAGTCTATGAGTATTCCATCTGTAATCTCCTTTTGTTTTCTTGTGATGTCCCCTCTATATAGTTAAATCTAGATGAACATATATACGGATGGCAATCTTCTGCTCTTTTCAGTGTCCCATCGGGAGAGTCACAAAGCAGCCGCGCGCTGCTCTCGCGCGACCCGGTCACGTGCCTCTGTGTCACACGATTGGCACGTCTTTGACTGTGCCGATTGTGTGCGCTTGCGCGGCTCGGCTCGTGTGACGGCATCGCGGCTGGGGCGCGCTCTTACACACACCTGTTTGGGACACTATTCCCCTATATATATTCTGCGTGTATGGAGTTTGGTTAAGCCTCCTGAGGAACCTGTCTGGTGAAACGCGTTGAGGCGACCCTCCGGGTACCCGCAATTGTGGCGCATTTCTGACAGGGTGGTCATTGCAGATATGGCTACAGGTATTTAATTATTCTGATTATCTTTGTTACTTCCACGGCTTGTTATGCTGGCTATTGGTGATCAGTTTAAGAGTCCTCAGCCTTACTAACTCCGAATATATACCAGTTAGATTTACACTGTGGGTTTATATATTAACGCCTTGGTTATTGGTCTATTTTCATCTATTAGACTTTACTCTTATACTTTCCCCTTTCTTAGGGAATTTGATTTCTCTGACCATAATTGGAGTGAGCAATATTTCAGTGTGTCTATCTTATTTTGAGTAGGCTGTTTTCTCTTCACACTATATATCTTCATACTCATTCGTCCAGCATTTGATTATTTAGACTGTGGATATATATTTTGTAGTATTTGATAGCCTGTTATATCTGTAATTCTGTACTAATTTGTACGTTACTTTGCATGACATTTATTCATGATTGGACCTGCCCTGTATGTTCCCTGGTGTTGAGCTGTTTGTTTTATGTCTCTACCTATCTGCTGTTATTTTATGATGTATTATTAATAAATATTTGGTATTTTACCTGCTATTGTTTATTTGATGATGGCCACATATTTGGTTGTTATGGTAATTTGGTAGATGTGGCATATATAAGAACATGGATTCCAATGTTTATTTTGTAATTTTCATTGAAAAGTGAACTAATAATATTTATTTTACTATGGTGAGGTCCTGCCATAGTCACGTTTTATGCCAAATAAATTACCGTAGTCCATTTTAATTACATTGTTCTTTATTTTTATTTTTAAATATTATTTTTGAATTTGTTTTTATATAGCCTATAATCTGCATTTTAAGCATCCATAAACATATGCTCATTTTCTATAATTTTTTTTAAAAATCTGTGCTATAATCTGTACAGGGTTCAATTAAGAGTTTCTCTTAGGTCCTGCCACAGTATTTCAGTTGGATTGAGGTTTGGACTTTGACTGGGCAGCACCTGAAATGTTTTCTTTTTCAGCGATTCTGCTGTAGATTTGCTGGTGTGCTTGAGGTCATTGTCCTGTTGCATGACTCAGTTTTCCTGGTCTGACATATGTCCCTAGAATGCTTTGGTATACAGAGGAGTTCATGGTCAACTCAATAATTGCAAGGTGCCCAGGACCTGTGGCTGCATAACAAACTTTACTTGAGAGTTAGTATGAGGTGTGTGCTGTATGCAGTTTTTGGTTTTGACAAATATGGAATTGTGCGTTATGGTCAAACATCTCATCTGTCCAAAGAGCATTGTTTCAGACGTCTTGTGGCTTGTTTAGATTGCATTCTGTAAAATTAAGCTGTGCTGCCATGTTCTTTTTTTAGAAAAAATATGCTTTTTCCTGGCAGCCTTTCCTAACAAGCAAAGCTTGTTCAGTCTTTCTCTAATTGTACAGTCATGGACGTGGACATTTAGCATACTAGCTGAAACCTGAAAAGCCTTACAATTGGTCCTAAGGCTTTTTTGCATTTATTTTAAGCATTGCAAATCCTGACCTAGGGGCATATTAGATGGAATATCCACTCCTGAGAAGATGTTCAACTGTCTTGAATATTTTCCACTTTTGAATAATCTTTCTCACTGTAGAATAATGAACTTCAAATAGTTTGGGATGGCCTTATAATCGTTCCCTTCACACATTGCTAATTGCTCCAGACCAGCATACTGCCAAAACTTTGCTGAAAACTGCTGATTGGCCTTAGCTGCCATAAGGAGTGCATGATTTCTGAGAACCAAAATGTGACCATACAGGCTATGGCAGAAGACACCAGATCACCAGGGAGTATATTTTTCTTTTTTATGTTACACCTGCCCCAGTCCCTCTGTAATTTGTCCAAATCTTTAGAGCTTCTAAAGTCAGTGGACTGTAAGTGTAATGGTGGCTGCTGCTGCATCTACAGTTTAATGGCCACCCTGACTCCACTGCCTATAACTTTACTTACATAGGACTGCTGTCTTTACATATAAGCAGGCAGTCCTGTGTAACAGAAATGTCTGCTTTAAATGTAGTAAGAGGTGGCAGTGGTGAGATAAATGATAAGGCTATGTTCATACAACCATGGCCAATGTCTTGCAATGCCTTACAAACTCCAAAAGCATGTCCATAAACAGGTTGGTTTCTTGCTCCTTGCAACCAGATCCATCATACCCCAGTTATGGAAGTCCACCTAGCCCCTCCACCCCGTCAGCCTAGCTCCAAGAGATTGTTTACCTAACATGTATGGAGGATCTGTATGCGGAATTCAGACCAGACGATAGTGTACATCAGAAAGTGGAGGTCCAATGGAATACATTATACTAATCCACTACCTTCCACAGTCCCCTCTCTTCACTCCCTTTCTCTTACATAGCGAGTATAACCCTACCCTCCATTGTTCTGTTTCCTGTCTGACCTCCTCCACCTTGTATGGGAGGTTTACCTATGGTATGGGGGCTTTTAACCCCTATTCTCCATACTGGTCTTTGTTATCTACTATGCAACATTTTACAGCATTGCTGCGACAGAGCTAGATGCTCCCTCATCCCCTCATTCCTTTTGTACTTTACCTATGCCCGGTAGTTTGTTACCCCATCTTCCCTAGTCTTTGTGCCCTGACACTTCTCCTGCTATGAAAGCCTTCTGTATTTTTTCACTTGTTATGGTTCCAAAGTTTTTCTTGTTTTACAACTCCTCGATAAAAACCTTTCATGATAAAAAAAAGTTAAATAGAAATGTGAATTAAAAAAACAAAGCAAAAAAACAAAAAAAACACAAAACAATGTGAACCTACCCTAAAGGTGTTGTGAAACTATAATCTCGGCAAGCCATGAAAACATCCAACTGTCAGTGAATTCTGGGAAGGTTTGTTTCATTGAAGATGGAGAATAATAGGTTATAATGCACTACTGTGAGTCTAACATGTCGATTTAGAAATATTTAAATATATTCACACTTAAGTTTAAGTATAAAATAATATTTTAGCTAAATAAATATTTCATTTTAAATGATTATAAATGTGCAGAATTGAGTGTTCTGACTTTTCAAACTAATGTAAATCCAGTTACACTAGTAGCTTTGCTTTTATGATAAACTCAGCTCTATACTGCGTTATCCAGATAATGTATTGTAAATTATTCATTGTATACTGTACCTAAAGCTGACATGGAAGCAAATGAGAATCCAGGGAACTGGCAATAGATGAAAAAATCTTACCTTCCTGTCATCTAGTGGCCTTTGTGAAAAATGCAGCTTAAACTTTAAACCCACATGATTTTTCTATCTTGTACATTTGCTCAACTAAGAAATGGCAATGCAAAAAGAGACACATTTGTTCTGTTTCTTTATTTGTTTTAGAAATGCAAAGTGTTTGGGCCATACAGCATTCTGATTTCTAAGTAGCTTTTCACTATGTAGGCAATGACAATCTGCAATTATAATATAGAACTCATTTTAATAACTAAAGAAATATCTTCAATTTTAACCCCATATAGTTAAAAATCATTTTGAAAGAAATCCATATGATAAATGTGTCTGACAAGTCAGTTGTAAAACAAAAGATATAGTGGAATATAAAACATTCACTAGCAAAAGTATATATTAGGCCTTATTCACACGAACTAGTGTAACTGGCAAAGCCTAGGTCCCATAACAAACTTTTGACTTGTGGTCCCTTACCCCTACATGGCATAGTGCCCCCTTTCCTAGAACCCACATGGTAAAATGGCCCCTTTACTAGCCCCCACATGGCAAAACTCTTCCTTTACTGGCCCCTGCACAGAATAAACACACACAGTATAATGTACCATAATGTCCCTCTACACAGTATAATGACCTATAATGACCCAGTGGCCTCTCCACACAGTATAATGTCCCACAGTGGCCCCTCCACACAATACAATGTTGCATACCGTCCCCACAGTGTTCTTTAATTTTGCAAAAATATTGGGTTCGTCCGACTTCAAAATTTGGTTGGGTTCACTCTCCATGAACTTATAATTATACTCAGGGATCTCTTCAGATCTCCCAGATTCAGATCTGGGATCTCCCAGAGTATAATAAGCAGAGGCCATGAAGAGGTGATTAAATATAATTAACAGTGTTAGTCACCTCTCCTGAGCTCTAGCATGGGTCTTTAGGCCACCAAGTAGTACCAAGTTATGCACTCTGCAAATCAGTGACTTAAATGTCTGGGAGCTAGTGGATACACTCGCCCTTGGAATGTTGGTTGAAAAACGTCTATGAAGGCAGCGCCGTACCTCCCATGAGGCGACCTGAAGCGACCGCTTCAGGCGGCGCTATGCCAGGGCCCCAGGGAGGGCGGCATTTTTGCTAACCTAAGCCAGTCCAGGACAAGCTGTCCTGGACTGGCTTAGCACCGAACGGTGGTTTGGCGAGGCCACTGGAGCAGCGCTGCTCCAGCAGCCTCCCCTCACGCTCAGGCAGAGAGTAGGCCCTCTCCATGCCTGCTCTCTGCCGGCGAACGGCGCTAAGCCACGCCCCTTCGATTCGCCACACCCCCTCCGCTCAGCCACGCCCCCGCTCTGCCCACTCCTCCCGGCGGGGGGGGCCTTTCTGTAGTTCGCCTCGGGCGGCGAAAGGGGCAGGTTCACCCCTGTATGAAGGACAAAAACATCCACTTGACATGAAATTTACATGACTAACCCACTAACACATTAATGCTGAGTTTCAAAAGATGTTATTACTGGTATTTAATAAAGTTTGATATTTTAATTTGAAGAGTGTGAATGCGGTGGATTTCTTTATTTTTTTTTGGACAATCAGAGGCTTCAGTGGTCTGTGACGTCAGTGAAGAGGTTTGAAGACCCACGCTGGAGCCCAGGAGAGGTGGGTAACACTGCTTTGTATGTTTGAATACCTCATGGGCCTCTGCTTCAAACCTCAGAGTATAACAATAGCAGTTTTGTTTCGGCCAACAAATACTTTAAGTGCCGCTGCCTTACTTACTGATTCCAGCTCCTGCCCATGGCCATCTCTTCTTCTCTGTTCACCTTCCAGGAGGACCCGGGCATGGCATCAGTGAAGTGATGAGGGACACTCCTTGTAGGACTGAAGGGGGATTAAGGCAGCTGTAGGCATGAGTCTAGATAGGTAAGTAAATAGGGTAATCCAGCAGGCAACAACCTCTTCCAAAAATAAGTAGCAGGGAACCCATGTGGGCCCCATAGAAGTCTCTATGGCCATTATAATTCCACCACTGTTCACATGACAGTGAAAAAGGTCTGTTTCTCTAACATAGATTGACGTCCATGTTATATCCATTAAAATGGATCAGTGGGTTGGTTAAAAAAATCCCCAAACAATGAAATACACCCCTTTTTTTAACGGACAACTAAAAACTGAGTCTAACTGGGTGATATTCGGCCATCGAAAGCAAAAAATGAAACAGACCAAATGCAAAACAGATGCAAATCTGTTACTGTCATGTGACTAATGCCTTAACTAGATATTTTAATTAGTGTTCATCACTATCTACCATACGTTTTGATGTATTTCACATCCAGTTTAAGGTAATTGCATTTTTACTGGTTCCCGTCACTGTACAGGCTTTTCACATCATAAGGGCTCATTCACACGGGGTAAGAGGGGGCGGATTTTGGCACTGAATCTATATTAGAATCCGCCCCCTCACAATAGAGACTACTAATGTAGACCACTAGCTTATTTTTTTCCGTGAGCGGCATGTTCCCGCTCACAGAAAAAAGAAGCGAGCTGCCCTTTCTTCAGGCAGATTCCGCAGCTGATTCAGCCCTGGCGGCCGCCTCGTGGCAGCACTCTCTGTACTAGGCCCATTCATTTGGGCCTACTCTGGAGTAGGAAGCCGAGACTGTCGGAAGCTGCGACAGTCGTGGCAGGCGCATTTTGGCCCTATTCAGACGCGTCTTCCCACGTCAAAATAAGGACCAAAATACCCCATCCCACACCCCGTGTGAACTAGCCCTAATTCTCAAGCCATTAGGACATAAAAATGAATTTAAAATGGATCCCATACTGGAATCTCTCCTTCCCTCACTATCCATGAAAGGCCTTTGTCCTGACTTTCATCACCAATGAATGTCTGTGATAAAGTTCACATACAGGGGCGAAACTTGAGGGGGTTCAGAGGGTGCAGTCACACCAGGGCCCAGGATCCTTAGGGGGCCCATAAACACTGGCATCAGTATTGAGATTGCAGCTTCCATCTGGCCTATAAGCCTAGGAGACCCACAGGTTACCCTAACCACACTAAGGTTGATGAAACTTCTTAGCACCCGTAACTATCAGTATCAAGAATTTGCTGTAGGGATGAGGTAGGGGGCCCTGGACAAAAGACTGTTCTGGGGCCAACAAGACTTTAGTAATGCCACTGTTCATATGTAATAGAAATGTTTATAAATAGTGTTAAGGAAAGCAATAAAGCAAGTTAGGAATGAAAGTATAATTTAACTAGAATTATATTACTATTAAATATTAAATATATTACTGCCCCCTGTATTTTACATATATTTAGATATAAGGCTTTTGATATTATCAGTCAAGAGAATTGACGTACACAATTACCTTGATACAACAGGATGTAATGGAGCTACTTAGCAGTGAGACCTCCGTTAGAATGTTATTGATGGATTTTAGCTTAGCTTTCAGTATTACTGTTTCAGTTAACGTATTGGTTAAGCTTCAGGCTGTAGTTCTAAGTAGTAGACTTTACAATTAGATACTTGATATGCTGATAGGAGGTTGCAAGTCATGTCATTTATGGCTACCTAATGTTACTATGTGGCTATTGTATGAAAGATTATAGGGACTTTTTGCCTATTAATATTTTTTTTAGTATATTACGTCCTACTGATACCATTTGCGAACATATCCTTATTGATTAACACTGATGTTTCTTTTTGCTGTTAGATAAATCGGAGTGATGACCTTTGGTTATCCAGGTTTACTCTGTGAAAGGAGGACAATTAGACCATCCTTGTTTATTCCCTAGTTTCATTAACCAGAGTAGCTGCTATTCTAAGAAAAATTGCTCTTGATTTATTATTTCATGGGGAATGAAAGCATTTACTAACACAGACATGGCACAAGCGCTAAGAGACCCTCTTTAACCTCTTTACTCCACATGTGGTAATCGTTTCTGCAATACAGTTCCAGCAAGATACTGTCATTGCAGGTACTCATCTCTCATAGCAGAAGTCAGAGAATTTTTATTTAAAAAATGTTTTTATTGTTACGTTTTAAAAGTATTCAAAAGTGGTTGGTACGAGAGGTGATGAAGAACCCAATGTTCAGTCTGGCTGAGCTCCAAACATCGTGCATGGAGATGGGTAAAATTTCAAGAAGATCATCAATCATCTGGAGTTTGCAACAAAGCACCTAAAAGGATTCTTAGATTGTGAGAAACCAGGTTCTTGGGTCTGATGAAATTAATATTTAAATTTTTGGTCTTGGTTACTAGACTAATGGAGAAAAGCAGACACTGCTCATCACCTGTCCAATACCATTCCTATAGTGAGACATGGTGGTGGCAGCATCATGCTGTGGGTTTGTTTTTCAGCAATTGAGACAGGAAGACTAGTCAGGGTTGAGTAAAAGTTGAATAAAGAAAAGATATAATATAATAAAGAGATATTACTAATGAAAACCTGATCCAGAATACTCTGCAGCTCAGACTGGTCTGAAGGGTCACCTTACAACAAGACAATGGCTCTAGGCATATAACCAAGACAACACAGGATTAGGAACTAGGGTTGAGTGATCGGGATTGGATAAGATTGGATCCTGATCGACGATCGAGTAAATTTCATGATTGCGATCAGGTTCCGATCCCGCCTAAAAAGATTGGAATGGGAATTCCAATCCTGATCGCTCAACCCACTTACCTGCACAGAACCACTGCCACTCCCTGGAGCTCCCAGCCATTGTTCTCAGTCCTCTTCTCTCTTTCACATGCCAGCAAAGCGCTGTGTGTGCCTCTGCCTCCCTAGGCTAGTGTTACTGATGCTGGGAGTAGACGGGGCTTGTTGTGGCTTAGGAGAGTGTGGGCGGGTACAAGGAGGGGAGCGGGGTACAAACTGGGAGAGGAGGTGGCAGTAGTTCTGTGCAGGTAAGTGGGGGGGGACTAAGTAGCCAGTATATTTTTTAATCACTACACAGCGTGGAGTCCAAAAATTGAAGCCTTCAATTTTTGGACTCCACGCTGTGTAGTGAACAGGATCATTTTTAAAATCCGATTTTCGATCATTAAAAAATACCATTGACTTGCAATAGGATCGTAATCGGGATCGAGTTCGGATGGAAAATGATCAGAAATCGGATTTCAAAAACGATCCTGAAATCTCAAGATCAGCTCAACCCTATTAGGGCCTTACCTAGGTGTGATGTGCCTGTGCCCTCTAGTATCCATCCAGAGTGTTGTTTTTCTCGTCGTGATTAGTATAAGGTTGCGCATGTGCTTGTATATGGGTACATGGGTTGGCCGCGTGTGTCTGGCAAGCGCATGCGCAATTAAGATTATCAGTATACGCATGCGCAATTAGGATTTTTGTTAGTCCCTGGGCCATCTTTACTCCTGGCATAGTAGGTGTGTGATATGGGTCCTTGTAGTATCCACTGTGTAGCTTGGCATAGACGCTTAGTGTGAATTAAATAGGGTTGGCTGTACATTACAATTAGTTACATGCGCAATTGAAATTTCTGCCACAGTTTTGGTCATCCTTGTTGTTGACAGGGAATAGGTTCAACATAGATCCATGTAGATCATTTCGCGCAGGTTTTTGCATTTATTTATTTTATACTTTGGTTTCACAGGTGGGATCTTACATCATACGGATCCACCTTGGATCCAGGGGGCTTTTTGAATGCGAACTTGTCTGTATTTGAATCATGTTGTTCATGTGCATGTAAAAAGCAATTTCTATTATCTCCATTGGTCTTGTCTAGTGGTATATGCGGTTTCAACATGCGATATTGATTTTTTTGATTTTTTTGATTTTTTTATTTCATATTTTATTTATTTTTTTATTTATTTTGATCAAATTATGCTGTTAATGTATTTTCCACTATGCGATTTCTTGGAGAATATATCATTTGTGTTGTTTGGCCATGGTCTGCCAATAGCTGTAGCATTCGTGCTCCTTGTTCCTCTATGTTTTATTTTGATCTTGTGTTTTATGTGTTTGTTCATTCAATCAATGTTTATTTGTCACAGTTGTGGTTTCGTAATTTAAAAGGGGTTGAGTGTAACATATGATCGGGCTATGACTAAGGCACGTATGTGCTGAAACGCGTCAGCCGACGTCACTTCCTCTTGGTGTGTTCGGGGGTAGGGAGTGATGTTCACTGATTGTATGGACAAAACTTTTTTAATGTTTTCTAAATAAAGCATTTGGATTTTATGTACGTGGATGCCGGATCCTTCTTTTCTTCGCTATTAGGGCCATCTCTATGATTGTTCTTGAATGACTCAGTTAGAGTACTGGCTTGAGCCCAATTGAACATCTCTGAAGAGACCTGAAAATGGCTGCCTATCAATGATCCTCATTCAGCCTGACATAGCTTGAGAACATCTTCAGGAAAGAATGGCAGAAAATACCTAAATCAAGGTGTGCAAACCTTGTGAGATCACACCCATGAAGACTGGAGAATGTAATTACTGCCAAAGATGCTTCAACTAAGTACCAAAAAAAAAGGTCTGCACACTTGCTAAATACCTGTCAATGCAATATTTTACTTTTTCCTGTTTAATAAATAAACAAATATTTTTAACATTTTGATTTCACTTTCTCAGTATGGGGTACTGAGGGCAGAATGTTGAGAGAAAACTTGATTTTATTTTTATTTTAGCATAAAGCCACAACAGATTGTTGAAAAAGTCTGAAGAAATAATAATTCTAAAATGGCTATAGATACATATTGATAATATAATTATTTGACATGACTTTTTACAGGTATGTTTCTAGGAATGTCATTTTATAAGGGAATTGACATATTTCCCTATTCCTAATATAAAATTGCATTCATTGATAAAACATAACACAACAAAAAGGAGTTGTTAGAATTGATTTTAATTTTATGTATGTGAATACAATGACGACATATGTAAGTGATTACAATATTACAGTAAATGTATAAGTTAATGCCATGGAGGTTATGTATTTTATCGGATATTATGGCTTGGTGTGTAGATTCTGTACACTTGTTGAGTTTCTAAAGCTGGTGCACCAGCTGGCCCCATGAAGGCTCAATTGCCAATAAATCTGGCAACTTGGAAGGCCAAGGAAGTGTTTCAATTTGAGACCAATATTGCTGGGAAAACCTTGCTGTGTGTGCGAGTTTTATCCTGCTTAAAAAATATTGGTTGAAAAACAACAGTTTTAGTTGCAACACATTTTACACATATCGCTAAGCTGTAAGTGTTCCTCATATCACTAAGTAGGAGTGACCAACTGTGATGTACAATGTCTCCCCAGATCATCACACCAACAATTGGGGCAGAGTGTTGCTCAACAGCATAGGCAGGATTGAAGCGGTCATCACATGGTGTCCATAATTAAACTTCAGGGTCGTCGGATCTCAAACAGAACCTGGATTCATTGCTAAAGACGTTGAAGAAAAGGTGACTCAATTATGTCACCATTACAAATTAAGGCAAAAGTAGCTGCCTGTCAATGGACCAGTTAAAGGCTCTGTGACACCACATTTCCTGGAAATGACCTAGGCAGAGACGGGAGTGTGTAATGAAAGTTCCACCTCTGTCTGGATGGTAAACAAGGAAACCATGATAGTTGCTCTTGATTGTGGGTAGATCAAGAGCAAGTTTGCCATGTTTGCCCGCACTCACACACTCACTTCTCCCAATGCCCCCTAACAGCTTGGTCAGAATGGCCTAGATGACAGGCAGTTCATCAAAATGACCAGCCTGCTTCTCTCAATCCAATAATGTGCCCCCTTTCAAAGTCTGTCAGCTTGGACAAATATCTATCAGTGTGTTGTACATTACCGCAAAGTAACCTCTGAAAACCTTTTCATGGGGTAGCAGGGGAAGCACTTTTACTCCCTCTTGTGGCAAAATGCAGTATATCAGACCACACCGGTAGTCATTTACATATGTGCCATCAACCTAGGTGCATTATTTACTTATTTTTTTCTACTAAAGTTTAAAAAAAACAACAAAAAAAAAACAGGTGGTCCTCATTAACTCTATCTATCTATCTATCTATCTATCTATCTATCTTCTATCTATCTATCTATCTATCTATCTATCTATCTATCTATCTATCTATCATCTCCTATCTATCTATCTATCTATCTATCTATCTATCATCTCCTATCTATCTATCTATCTATCTATCTATCTATCTATCTATCTATCTATCTATCATCTCCTATCTATCTATCTATCTATCTATCTATCTATCTATCTATCTATCTATCTATCTATCATCTCCTATCTATCTATCTATCTATCTATCTATCTATCTATCTATCTATCATCTCCTATCTATCTATCTATCTATCTATCTATCTATCTATCTATCTATCTATCTATCTATCTTAAAGTGGTAAAATGAAATGAGTAAGACCAAGCCTAAACTGTTTGCATTACTACGTGATTACTTTGGAATTAAAAATAATTCCATTTACAGAATGCTTTATTTCAGCTAAATGGAATAAATTGTGTCGAGCACTGGTAAACAACTATTAATATTTGAATACATCTTACCTTACGAGAACTGAAAATGGAATTTGTCACTAGCTGGAAGAAACATGAAAATGAAATTCAGCAAGTAGTAAGGAAGACAAGCAAATACCTTACTTAATTAACCAGATTAAAATTGTCTCGAGGAAAGCAAGAAGGTGAAAATAAAATATGTCAGTTCACTTTTAATTCATGGAGACATATAAATAAGAAAAGTTAAATAAATAAAATGATTAGTCCTCATCCACGTGTGAGGTCTGTGCTATTTATGGACAGCACCGCACCCTGCTCATATGTGGGTGGTGTTCTGTCCATTGTTGAGTATCTTCTTTTCATTTTATTTTCTAAATTTTGAATGTCTCTGGATCCATGAAAAACAGAAATACACATAGATGTCACCCATTCTTTTCACAAACCCTTAGACTTTCATTAAGGTGCTGTGTCAGTTATCCAATCTCCCCTCATTCTATATCTAGTTGTAAAACCAGCATTTGCTAGCTTTACTACTGTACTGTACCTAGCATTGCCTGGGATTTCTCTATCATACCCGGCAGTCTCTGTCCTCCTATAGGGGCAGCATCTAAACCCTCCACAAAATCCAGCCTATATCCTGGGGGCCACATGGTGGCTCAGTGGTTAGCACTGCAGCCTTACAGCGCTAGAGGTCTGGTGTTCAAATCCCACCAAGGGCGAAAAGCCATCTGCAAGGAGTTTGTATGTTCTCCCCGTGTTTGCATGGTTTTCCATCCCATATTCCAAAGACATACTGAAAGGGGAAAATGTACATTGTGAGCTCTATGTGGGGCTCACAATCTACGTTTAAAAAAAAAAATCCAGCCTATATCCAGTAGTAAAGACAGCAATTCAATGCAAGGAACCCCAAAGTACAGTAAAGCTTAAAGGGATTCTACCATTAAAGCAACTTTTTTTCTAATTACCATAAGAAAGGCTACTCATTTCCTACCTTTAGATGTGGTCTCCGTTCCTTAGAAATACCGGTACTTACCGGTATGCTAATGAGGTCTCGGCAGCAATGGGGGCATCCTTCTTCTTCATCTGCCTCCTCCCCTTGTCTGTTGTCTTCTTTCTTCGTCATGTCTGACGCCTGCGCAGTCGGCTCTGACAGCGAGACCCTGTTAGAGCCGACTGCGCATACTGGCCGGCGGCCATATTTCCAAGGCTGCAATTGCGCGCATGCGCAGTACGCTCCTCACATCTTCGCCGAACAGAGTGTACTGCGCATGCTCAGTAAGGTCCGTACAGCCCTCCGACGCCTGGATGAGTTCACTCGCGCGTCGGAGGTCTGTATGGACCTTACTGAGCATGCGCAGCACATCATAGTGAATAGAAATTAGCAGCTCAATAAAGGATCCTTGAGAAACAAAGTTTCAGAGGGCCCCCTTATTTCTCAACTTCATCTTCCCAATATAAGGCTGGGACTACACAGTGATATCAGCTACAATTAGAGAGGGGTGAATCAGGTTTATAACAAACCGGATTTGACCTGAATATTCCAGATTGTTTGTTTCATAGCAAAATTGAACAAATGGTAATTCACTTTGGATCAACAAAAATGCCATGCTACGAGAAAATGGCCGCCATCACTTGTTTAACCAGAATTTAGAAAGTAGACAAGTGTGCGGTGACATTGTAGCAACACCTTACAGCCTCTCAGCAAGCAGAGAGTGGCAGGTGGATCTTACAGTGCTGATGTCATATGGAGTATAAAAGTTTGGACACTTATGATTAACCTCTAGTTTCTGTAATGGTATACATGCAAGTAGATCTGTGATCCATCTTATTGCATCATAGGCTAGCACAGTTTAGAAAAAGCAGTAGGAGTTCCAGCAATAGTTAGAGGACTTGGAGAACTTAGAGAATTACACAGTCAGATAAGTGCTAGAATTCAAAAGAGATAGGATAGATTTAGAGACAATGACTGGGGGAATCTGTGGCTTTTCTGCTGCTTACATGCAAAGGTAACTCTTTCACTGCCAATAATCTGACAAAGCAGGGGTGTGAAACGTACATCGGGGCTTAGAGTGGGGGTCTCAGCGGTGAGCTAATTGTGCTGGTTTCATATGTTTGCACCATATGGTGTGTTTGTACATTGCAGTGCACTTATGCTTTGTGCCGTATAACAATATGTCTATGCTACATTTTGTTCTTGTACTATATTTGGGTATTGTTGTCTGGGTATGCATAGCAATATGCTAATATATCTGGTCATATGGAGTCTTTCTCAATATATTTTATATTATAGCTTATGCCTTTGCATTGATATAAAAAGCCCTTCTGGGACTATTAGTTCTTCTTAGACCTGGGATAATATGTAGCCCTGGTATCAATAGCTATCTGGACATGGTTCTTCTACCATTTTAGGTGTATTTAAGCTATTTACTAACAGTGTACTGCACATATACTGGTCTGAATAGGCCTCTATACCATTTAAGCTATCTAAAATTAGTGCACTGCACATATACTGGTCTGAATAGGCCTCTATACCATCTATTGGATTGCAGGTGCAGACATATGCATGAGACACACATTGCATGTGCTTTGTTGATTTGTGTGATTCCATTTACCTGGCTCTTCTGCTGTGATCTCCACTCTCTTTTCTTCTTGATGTGTGTTGTTTTTAAATCTTTTTATGTTGTCTTGTTTTCCTTCATGAATTATATTTAATAAATTATTTTGATGGAATGCAATTTATGGTTTGTGTATAATTGTTTATTATTAACAAGGATACCTAGTGGGAGTGTTATATTTCTTACGTAGTATCTTCATGTTGTTGGTAACTAGTTTTGGGACTTTTTGGTATACAATAATCTAATTTTGTCTGACTGTTGTGTAATAGAGCAGTTTCATCTCTATACAAATTCTTTAAACATACTTCCTGTACTATTAGAAATACAAAAATCAAGCACCAAACAAATAAAGCATAAAAATCTAGAATTTATTAGAATATACACCTGCTACTTTCAGATTAATATAAGAAATATATTTGGTGCCAAATACAGGTTGTGCTTCTCAAATTTACATTGTGACCTGTGGTTCTTAACTCTTACCTAAATACCAAATTCTGTCTTGAGATGGATGATACTCCACTTTCTTTGGCATCCCCTACTGTAATGATATTGAGTAGAGATGAGCGAACACTAAAATGTCCGAGGTTCGAAATCCGATTCGAACAGCTGCACACTGTTCGACTGTTTGAACGGATTTCGAACCCCATTATAGTCTATGGGGGGAAATGCTCGTTTCAGGGGTAGGCAACATTCGATAAAATCATACTTACCAAGTCCACGAGTGACGATCGGGCTGGATTCTGCTTGAAGTCTTCTCCCGGCGCAGGGTCCCTCTTCCGAGTGGATTTCACTCTGCCTAGGCATCTGGCCTAGGCAGAGTCGACTGTGCATGCACAGTCGACTCTGCCCAGGCCCGACGCCTGAGCAGAGCTGACTGTGCATGCGCGGGCATGCCCGCGTATGCGCGGGCATGCCCGCGCATGCGCAGTCGGTTCTGCCTAGGCCGAATGCCTAGGCAGAGTGAATTCCACCCGGAAGAAGACGCGGGGATGGAGAAGACTTCGGAAAGGTAAGAGAAGAACCAGCGTTGATTGGCAGAACGTATAGCATTCTGCCAATCAACGCTGGTTCTGCATCGAACCTTAAACTTCGAACAGCTAGTAGTGTTCGATTGAGTACGAGTATCTCGAATACTGTAGTATTCGATCGAACACCTACTCGATCGAACACTACTCGCTCATCTCTAATATTGAGCTATTTTTTTGTGAAAGTTTTAAACAGTTGTATTTTATCAATCTAGTGAGCAGACTAAGCACACCAGCTTTTAAAAAGCTTAACACATACAGAATGTCCCATTTACACAGATGATCCCAAAAAGTCACAAAACAGAATTTTGGAGTAGAAAACATGATAACATGAAAACATGATAAATTCCAGCTATAGACTTAAAAATATTATTTGCATTGAATCATTACTAAAAAAAGAGTTTAAGAGCTTACTGCATACTGTTTAATAAGTTTAATGTATGACAGCATGCAGTAAGCTCCGAAAATCCTTTTAGCTACATTAGCAGCCCATATGTTATATTTTCAATGCATGCCTATACAAGGAATGTAAAACTCTATATCAGAAAAGCTAAACTCTATCAATATAGAGAAACGAATACTGAATTTTAACAGATTTGTAAACCCCAAGAGTGTATCTAAGTAGAGATGAGTGAACACTAAAATGTTCGAGGTTCGAAATTCGATTCGAACAGCCGCTCACTGTTCGAATGTTCGAACGGGTTTCGAACCCCATTATAGTCTATGGGGAACATATACTCGTTAAGGGGGAAACCCAAATCCATGTCTGGAGGGTCACCAAGTCCACTATGACACCCCAGGAAATGATACCAACACCCTGGAATGACACTGGGACAGCAGGAGAAGCATGTCTGGGGGCATAAAAGTCACTTTATTTCATGGAAATGCCTGTCAGCTTGCGATTTTCGCAAGCTAACTTTTCCCCATAGGAATGCATTGGACAGCGCTGATTGGCCAGAGTACGGAATCCGACCAATCAGCGCTGGCTCTGCTGGAGGAGGCGGAGTCTAAGATCGCTCCACACCAGTCTCCATTCAGGTCCGACCTTAGACTCTGCCTCCTCCGGCAGAGCCAGCGCTGATTGGCCGAAGGCTGGCCAATGCATTCCTATGGGTATGCAGAGACTTAGCAGTGCTGAGCCAGTTCTGCTCAACAACACCGTGTGCCGGTCAGCCCATCTGATATAGCAGAGCTGAGTGTGCACACTCGGCTCTGCTACATCAGATGTAGCAGAGCCGAGGGTGCACTAGAACCCTTATGCACACTCGGCTCTGCTACATCAGATGTAGCAGAGCCGAGGGTGCACTGGAACCCCTGTGCAAACTCAGCTCACGCTAATAGAATGCATTGGCCAGCGCTGATTGGCCAGAGTACGGAATTCGACCAATCAGCGCTGGCTCTGCTGGAGGAGTGCCGAGTGTGCATAAGGGTTCTAGTGCACCCTCGCTCTGCTACATCTGATGTAGCAGAGCCAAGTGTGCATAAGGGTTCTAGTGCACCCTCGGCTCTGCTACATCTGATGGGCTGACCGGCACACGGTGTAGTTGAGCAGAACTGGCTCAGCACTGCTAAGTCTCTGCATTCCCATAGGAATGTATTGGCCAGCCTTCGGCCAATCAGCGCTGGCTCTGCCGGAGGAGGCGGAGTCTAAGGTCAGACCTGAATGGAGACTGGTGTGGAGTGATCTTAGACTCCGCCTCCTCCAGCAGAGCCAGCGCTGATTGGTCGAATTCCGTACTCTGGCCAATCAGCGCTGTCCAATGCATTCCTATGGGAAAAAGTTTATGTCACAAAAATCACAATTACACCCCCGATAGAGCCCCAAAAAGTTATTTTTAATAACATTCCTACCTAAATAAAGGTTATCCCTAGCTATCCCTGCCTGTACAGCTATCCCTGTCTCTTAGTCACAAAGTTCACATTCTCATATGACCCGGATTTGAAATCCACTATTCGTCTAAAATGGAGGTCACCTGATTTCGGCAGCCAATGACTTTTTCCGATTTTTTTCGATGCCTCCGTTGTCGTAGTTCCTGTCCCACCTCCCCTGCGCTGTTATTGGTGCAAAAAAAGCGCCAGGGAAGGTGGGAGGGGAATCAAATTTTTTTGGAGTTTGCCACGTGATGTTCGATTCGAATCGAACACATCAAACAGCCTGATATCCGATCGAACATGTGTTCGATAGAACACTGTTCGCTCATCTCTATATCTAAGGCCTAATACACACTGATGCAAACTTTCAGCATGGACTCCTCTTGCAACTTCTCTTCATAGCTGTTGTCTCTCACCATGTAATAATGCTTCAATATGCAACCCATAGTATTAAACCTCCTTTGTACACCCATAAAAAAATTAATAACCCCTACAGTCTGCAGAGATAGACATTTTAAAATTTGCTGCTTGACACAAGATGGTTTGTATCAGCTGAATTCAATTCCTCTGCTTCAACTTAACATCTGTGCCATGAATTGGAGCCCCCTGTGGCTTTTTTGGCAAGATGAATGTGTGCATTGAGACTAATGCCTTATTCACATAATACAGTTTTCAGGAATGCTACTTCTATTGTTGCTGCTTTAAGGTTGCTGTGAGCAGGCCTTTATAAACCATTCCCTCATCACCCAGCTTTTCTGACTAATTAGTTTGCTACTTCCTGCTTGGCTCCTGACAATGATTTGACTTCTCGGGGGCAACACAGTGGCTCAGTGGTTAGCAGTGCAGCCTTGCAGCGCTTGAGTCCTGGGTTCAAATCCCACCAGGACCAACATCTGCAAGGAGTTTGTATATTCTCCCTGTGTTTGTGTGGATTTCCTCCCTTTCTACAAAGACATACGTAAGTGGAAAAAAAATGTACATTGTGTTCCCTATATGGGCCTCACAGTCTACATAAAAAAAAAAGATTTGACTTCTCTAATACTGACCTTTGGCTGTGTTTTTGAATTCCTCTGTGTCTTGCAATTTTGTTCTGGCATACCTGATTGGTTTCAACTATTGACTTTGTTTTCTGGATTTTTCTTCGTCTCATGATTTGGTTCCTTGTTGCCCTCTTCAGATGCTGACCCGTGATTGACGACTATTCTCTTATCTCTGTCCCTGTGAGTAGTATGTGGATTTGGTGTTTGGTTTCTGCTGCAGTGTGTTTATTTGTAGTTCACTTTCTGTTCTGGTTACAATTTTGGTCTTCAAATTCAGAAAAAGTCCATCTCTTCTTGCGAGGAGCTTTGGTGAAGGCATCTGAGGCCAGTCTTGTCTCGCAGTAGTGAATTACTTTAAGTAGCATTTTCTACTGCTCACAGTTGTCAGCCCATTTCTGCTGCTGCACTCCTGAAGACCAGTACAATTAAGTCTCTACTTCTTAACACTCATACTGCATGTGTTGACTTAAGGTGTGAATTAAATTGTTGATTAATCATTGGGGGTTTGGCCAGTGAGACCCCCACTGATGCTGGGAATAGAGGGGTGTTTCACCACAGGTGTGAGTGCAGTCAGGGTGAATGTAGGCATGTCCCTGCTGGACACAACATGCCCCTGCTCCCATTAACTTTAACGGTAGTGCCAGTGATAGCCTCAGTATGGCATTTGCCTATCTCTGGGGCTCCCACTGAAGTGAATTGGAGATGGGACACTCCATTATTTACCCTGACTGCATTCACAGACATCAGCTATTTATCCTCTGTCCTATGTTTATGGCACAACCTCCTTAATTCTAAACTTTCTAAAAAGTACTAAACTTCATTGTGTCAGTAAACCTAGTTTAAGGATAAGGCCCCACGTAGCGAGCTGTAGCAGGAAACCGCATGGAAACACATTTTGGTTCTTCCCGCAGCACTTTTCACAGAAAGTTTGTAGAGTTTTCCTCTGCAGACTTTCTGCTTCAATTGTACATGTACGTGAACGCTAGCATTTCCATTGACATCATGTGATTCCCAAAAACGGGACGATTTTTGAAATCGCAGCATGTCTATGGAAGGATAATTTTCTGCAATGTGTGGATTGAGATTAGCCAGAATCCCATCCACTTTGCAGTGCAGGGGCTGTAAAACCCTGCAGTATTTATGCTATGTGGGGCCCTGGCCTTAAACAGTAAAACAGCCTGCCTTTGCATTGACATTAAATAATGTACGCATTATACGTTTAAGACTGTTCCTCATTTTCAGTGTATTTGGTATGCTTCCCCTTCCATTTAATATAAAAAGTAACACAGTACTGTTTTGTACCTAACAGGGCTGGACTTTGCCCATAAAAACATAAGCTCACAATGAAATAATGCAGCCTATTTATCCAAAGCCTAATTTTGCACAATGAATAAACTGGCATAATTTCCATTGCCTTAAAGTATATCTTCTGTTTATACAGGTTATAGTGTTCATTTTGAATAAACATACAGTTCAAAAGAGGTCTTGTATACTTTATTTGCTGAGAAAATGGTAACAATACAGGCCTGCAGCTTTTGTGATTTAGGCAGCCAAGCAATGTCATAGAGTTGGATTTTATTATAGAGTCCGTTGATTTAAAGGAGAGTTTTATCTTTGTAAAATATTTCTTCACTAATTTAAAATATATGCTTTTCCAAAGAAAATAGGGGAATGACTTATTTCAATCTATAGTGAGTAGGAGGAAATTAAAACATATTCACATTGGTGCAGATTTATTAAACTGTTTAAAAGAAAAACTCTTAGTTGCCCAATGTGACCAAACAATGCATTTTTTGAAAGCACCAATAAAAAAGAAAGCTTCATTGTGATTGGATACTATGGAAAACTGAGTCTGAGTTTTTCTTTTGGACAATTTAACCTCTCAGGGTTTATAATTGATGACCTGTCCTAAAGATAGGGCATCATTTAAAGACTCACAGGGATCTAACTCCCAAACCCCCAGCTTACTCGCTGTGAGAAGAGGCTGCAACACTAGGGTGAGCACTACAGCCTCTAGTGCTTACCAAGGAGAGCACAGTACAATTGTGCAGTGGCTGAGTTTGGTCTTACAACTCAACCCATTTAGTTGAATCAAATTGAGCTGCAATCAAGTGGCTGAAGAATGAGGCATCATGTTGGCCTGAGAATTTCCAGCACCGGCTTTGGCACTGCTGATACTGTTCACTATAGGCTCTGATCACTGCTGATGAAAGTCAGGGAGTTGAGTGAAATGTTCACAATGTGATGGATCTGATGGCATTATTAATGTGTATTGGTGCCTACTTATCATGAAATTGTGTCTGCTAACCACTAATAAAAAATGATTGCGTTTTGCATTATGGTGAGTACAGTGGATTGTTTCACTGACTTGAGGTTTGACACACACACACACACACACACACACACACACACACACACACAGGGAGTAAGAAGGTGTGCCCGACATATATACTAACTTTCTATATGGTCTGAGAGCACTTCACCCAGCTAATTCATCGGGATCATGGGTGTCAGACCACCAAGGATTTTCTACCTTGAAGGTAGTTTTCTCAATTAATGATATTTACCACTGTAAGGGTAAGTTCACACAGGGTTTTTTTGGTCCAGAACCTGAGGCGGAGCGTTCCAGACCAAAAAACGGTTAGCTGCAACTGAATGTAGCGCACTCCTCTCTGGATTAGGCCCAATGAATGGGCCTAGTCGGGAGGAGGGAGTGTCTTCAGGCTGAATCGCGAAGCAAATCGGCCTGAAGAATGAGTATCTCGCTTCTTTTTTCCGAGAGCTGGAAGAAACGGCTCCCGGAAAAAAGAAGTGACCGGCTCCCATTGATTTTAATGGGAGCCATCTTTTTGGTCAGGATTTTGAGATATAGCCTCAAAATCCTGACCAAAAAAACCCATGTGAACTTACCCTAAAAGTACATATGTAGCCCCTCTATTCGGATGATACAAATCCTGTATACAAAAACAAATATATAGAAAAAACAAAAATTGTTTTGGATAACATATATATTATGTGTCATAAGGCAATATTATTGCTAGAGTACCTGAAATCATGGAAAAAAGGTTTTGTTCCCCAAATACAAGTCCCTCATAACAGGGATATGTAATATCATTGTGCTGGGCAAAAGTTTTGTGCTGAGGATATTTACTTGATGCATAAATGAAATTTACAATGTTGAGAATGTTAAGGGGTTAATGTATTTTACCAAGCCCAATGGATAAATAAACTGTGCTAACCTCTTCCCATTTCTATATAATGTTAGGAGTATGAAATTGAATATAAGTGAAATGTATATATAGCCAGTTAACCATGCACCACTTCTCTAGAACACAATGACAACAATATACTAGAAACGTTTATATTTATTTGGATGATTACATATTTTAGTCAAATAATATAGACTAACACACATTTCATGATTAGCAGTCATTACAATACTGAATAGGAATTCAGTCTTACAATAACGCAATTTTCTCCTTCATTTAGTTTTGAAATGGCTCTAATTGTAAAACATAACCTGCTATAATTGAAATCTTCAAAAAAGCATTATGAACAAGATATTCTACTTTTCAAATTGGAAAAAGCAAATGTTTGCAATTAGTACATTTCATATTTTGTATACATTTGCTGGAATTAAACTTTTGTTATACTAAAGAATTTAGGCTCCATGCACAAAATGCAAAAAAAAAATGGGTGAAACTAAGTTTTTTATGTCCATTTTACATGAGTCACTTTTTCATCAGTTTTGTATCCCTCTTTCCATTTTTAACCCCTTCCTTCCTCAGCGCCGTACAATGCTGATAACTAATTGTCAGTACTGTAATAGTTCGGCTGGCATGTTAGGAGTTGACTTTTGGATTGTGGCTTTATTACACAACCAGGACCCAGGACTATCTGCTGGAATCGGAAACTACTCCAACTCTGGTGGTTCAACCTCTTAGGGGGTATTCACAAAGAGTAACGCGGCGCTGATTCTGGCACGATAACTCGCGTAAAAATCAGCACTGCAAAACAGAATCCCATTGACTTCAATGGGTTCCATTTAACCCATTGAAGTCAATGGGATTCTGTTTTGAAGCGCTGATTCTTACGCAAGTTATCGTGCCAGAATCAGTGCCACGTTACTCCATGTGAATGCCCCCTTAGATGCTGTGATGACTAGCAAATACAACATATGAGTGATTAAGGGGTGAGATTGTCCCCCCCCTTTCAGTCAATCAATTGCCTCCTGACTGTCTTTCCCTACTGCACATTGGGATGCTATGTGGGAATCAGGAGATTCCTTGTGCGGATATATATATATATATATATATATATATATATATATATTGTGAGGAATCGCTCAGGTAGATGCTTGTAGCAGTGCAGGAAACGGGGACACAGACACTGGATTGCACACAAGTTTAGGCTTTATTCACTTGTAGCGCATTTTTTGGGCACAGGCAGTTCTATATACTGCCAGAAAGCCGACAGTGCGCTGAATTCAGCGCACTGTCGGCTTTCCCGATCTGTGCCCGGTGTAAAGAGCTTACGGTGCCGGTACCGTAGTGCTCTATGGTCAGAAGGGCGTTTCTGACAGTCAGTCAGAGACGTCCTTCTGCCTCGCGGCACCTATCGCGCTGTGCTGTGGAGCGGGGAGGAACGCCCCCTCCCTCTCCTGATAATGCTCGTCTATGGACGAGCTGTGTGAGCAGAGGGAGGGGGTGTTCCTCCCCGCTCACACAGCACAGCACGATAGGCGCCGCGAGGCAGAAGGACGTCTCTGACTGACTGTCAGAAACGCCCTTCTGACCATAGAGCACTATGGTACTGGCACCGTAGGCTCTTTACACCGGGCACGGATCGGGAAAGCCGACAGTGTGCTGAATTCAGTGCACTGTCAGCTTTCCGGCAGTATATAGAACTGCCTGTGCCAAAAGTGGTGAAAGGTCCTCTTTAAGGAAACTTTTCCCTGACTATGCAGGAGACTGGCTACCAGTCTCCCACCTTGTCAATAACAATGGGTGGCACAGTACCTGCTTTGGAGGTCCGGTCTGGACAACTCTGTCAGTGTGGTGCCACACTACTAGTCTTCACACTCAGACTGGCAATCCTTTCAAAGGGCACCTCAATAATGGGCAGTGGTACCAGGGGGATTAAAAAATGTGCCATGGGGGCATGCAACTGACACTCTGGACATGTTTCACAAAACACTTCAACCTCATGACATATCCCCAGCCAACAAAAATGCTGCAATATGTGGTCCAGCGTTTTTGTGGCACCTAGGTGATCCCTTAGCACATGTTTATGTGCCAACACCAGCACCATCCGGCGATAAGGCTGGGGTACCAGTAATTGCTCTAAGGTCTCACCTCGTACCCTGTCAACCTGGTATAACAACTCCTGGTTGACAATCATGTGGGGGAACACCTCATCAGTGCCTGGGCGCCGAGACACACCATTGATAACACTAACATTTTCCCAGGCCCTTTGCAGAGTGGCATCCTGGTGTTGTGCAGTACCAAAGTTATCATGAGACACTTTCAAATCTGACATCTGAAGTTCAGTACCAGCCTCCTCGGATTCACCTGCCATTACCTCTAGGGGAGAAATAGAGCCACAATCCTCTTTGAACATGGTCACCCGTACGGCAGGAACCCTAGAGTCCTAGTCATTAGGTTCAGGCTCAAGGACCTGACCAAACAACATTTGTGGTATTCTTGGGGTTGAATCATCTGACCCTTGCTTTCCCTGCCACAGAGTCCAAAATAGGGGAAAGTCCCAGAATGAGGTCATGGGGCAAGTTCTTAACAACCCCTACCTCATGTCGGCTCTCTCCACAGGGGGTCTGGATAGAGACAATCATGGTTGGGTAGTCCCTTATATCTTCATGTATGCACAGGACCCCAACTGTGCGTCCAGTGACAGTCCCGTGGTCAACTTAGTTCCCATTAACAAGGGTCACCCGACTGCCAGAATTCAGTAGTGCCCCCACTAAGCACCCAGCCACGGTCACCTGGCACAGGTGGCGCTCATCAACATTGTCTGGGGTGGCAGCAGTGTAAACAGGTGCAGCATAGAGGGACACCCTCCGGCCCAGGCTGCAATCCATGGGTTCAGTGGCACGGGGACAATTAGCTGCAATATGGCCCGGCTCCTGGCACTGCCAGCAGATAACAGTCCTTCTCCCTTGGGTCACTACCTTATCCTGGGGAGCCCGAGATAAATTGGCTCTCTGGGCCTTGGGAGCTTGTGTGATTTGGGGGCGCCCCTTCGCAAGGGACTGTGTAGCCCAGTATCGCTCCACCAACCCCACCAATGCATTGGCATTTCTTGGGTCTCCATGCCCCACCTACCTCTGTATCTTACTTGGTAAAGACCTCAAGTACCAGTCTACGACAATCCGCTCCACAATCTGCGCTGAGGTCAATGTCTCTGGCTGAAGCCACTTCCAGACAAGTTGGACAAGGTGGTGCATTTGGGACCTTGGTGGTAACGCCTCCTGGTATTCCCACTCATGGACTCTTTGAGCCCGGACATTCTGGTCCAACACCCAGTCAGGCCAGGATCTCTGCCTTCACACGCTGGTAATCACATGCATCCTGTTCACTCAGGTCAAAATAAGCTTGTTGGGGCAAAGCAACTAAGAAAGGAGCCAACACCTCTGCGGTGGAAGCCTCTCACGAGTGGCCACTCTTTCAAACCCAGACAGATAAGTCTCTACATCATTCTCTGACGTCATCTTAGTCAATGCTTTACAGACCTCTTTCCTAGTATCCCGCTCTAGCTTTACAGGGTTGGCCTTTTGCTGAGCAGCAAGCAACATGGACATCTGCTTCGCCAAAAGTTGGTTGGTCTCCTGTTGTGCTTCATTAGCTTGCTGCTGCTGCTGCTGACAGGCTTCTGCATGTCTCTGCTGCAACAGCCTGTTAGCCTCTTGTTGCGCTGGATTAGCTTGCTGCTGATTAGCCAGTATCAGCTGTTTCACAATCTCTTCCATAGCTGTGGCTTTCTATTTCAGCTTGCGTATGTCTCACTGCACTTATGCCCGCATCCGAAGCACCATATGTGGGGAATCACTCAGGTAGATGCTTGTAGCAGGGCAGGAAACAGGGACACAGACACTGGATTGAATACAAGTTTAGGCTTTATTCACTTGTAGCGCATACATTGCCTTTGCAGAGGTACAGAATAAACAAAACAAAACCCTTCTCAGCTGAGAAACTAACTTAAAGAGGACCTTTCACCGATTGGGGCACAGGGAGTTCCATATACTACTGGAAAGCTGACAGTCCGCTGAATTCAGCGCACTGTTGGCTTTCCCGATCTGTGCCCCGGGTAAAGCGCTATCGGCCCCGGTACCGTAGCGCTTTACAGTCAGAAGGGCGTTTCTGACAGTTAGCCAGGGATGCCCTTCTGCCCAGCAGCGCCTATCGCGCTGTACTGTGTATCAACTTGATAGGTTTGTAGATTGGGCATGATGGACTTGTGTCTTTATCCAACCTTATCTACTAGCATTATCTAAAAGTAAGCTGGAAAAAAGTCAAAATGGTCAGGAATTAGGAAAATACAATTATGCCATTTTCTTCTTGGTTTTGTTTTTATAGCTTTTACTTTTCAATAAAAAAAAAATCAAGTGGGGCCACACGGTGGCTCAGTGGTTAGCACTGCAGCCTTGCAGCACTGGGTCCTGGTGCTCAAATCCCACCAAGGGCAAAAAAACCATCTGCAAGGAGTTTGTATGTTCTCCCCGTGTTTGCATGGATTTCCATCCCATATTCCAAAAAAAGACATACTGATAGGGAAAAATGTACATTGTGAGCTCTATGTGGGGCTCACAATCTACAAAAAAAAAAAAAAAATCAAGTTACCTATATTCTGTATCAAATAACACAGGTGTGATTCTTTATATTGTACTGCAAAATTGTAATATTTTTATCTTATTATTCTGTGCAAATGAATAGTATCCGTAGATATGTGCATGAAGCCTTTACTTTATCATATGATTGTAGTAGACTGGAACTACACATACACTTTTTTTAACCAAAGCAAAGCATGGGTCCAAAAAGAATGACATTTTTAGAGAAAAGGCTGGTATATTTATTCTCTCGTTTGGATTCCCTGTATTGGCTTTAAACATGGTATCACAAACTGACACAAAAACTGCATATGTGATCCCAGCTTTGCATATTAATACTGAAATGAGTTTGGTTTCACATATGCTTTTTCTGTTGTGTTTTTATTGGTGCTTTTTTATCGTGAAAACATGTAATTGAAAATGCCATGGACAGATAGGTTACTCGATATTTTTTTTTTCTGGCTTTTAACCCCTTTCCTGCTCTGCACCATACTATTACGTCACACTGAGCATATAATTAATGCTCAATGCCATAATAGTATGTCGCTGTAATGCTATGGGCACAGAAGCTTTGCCTGCGGCATTTCTTCCTATTATTGGACCACGACCTACTTACTGTCTATGCACAGTTAAGGTAAGTTCACACCAACTTTTTTGGACCAGAACCTGAGGCGGAGGTCGCCTCAGGTTCTGGCCCAAAAGCCGGGTAGCCACGACTGAAAACCGGTGCACTCCACCGGCATCCAGCCGTGCACTCTGCTCCGGATTCGACCCAATGAATGGGCCTAGCACGGAGGAGGGAGTGTCTTCAGGCAGAATCGTGAGCGGCTCCCATTGATTTCAATGGGAGCCATCTTTTTATCTAGGATTTTGGGGCAGATACAACCTCAAAATCCTGACCAAAAAAACTATACATGAACCCTTACCCTTAAGGTTAAAAAGCTAAAAAAAAACTATATATTTTTTTTAAAAAAAATATAATGTAAACAAAATAAATAAACAAGTTAGATAACCCCACATGCCTATAAGTCCTAACCATACAAAAAGAGCATTATTTATCCCATAAGGTGAACACTGTAAAAATGTCAATTATACTTACAGAAACGCTGATGGTTTGCCTATAGGTATAATTGAAACAGAAAGTCTGTTTTTGTGAAAATCGCTGTGAGAAAAATCACAATGCATTGCCGCTGTGGTTTTTCCTACAGCGCTTTTTTACTGTGGCCCGCTATGTGGGGCCTTAGCCTGAATGGGAATTGTATTATTACAACACATGCTTTTATTAGAAAAAATAGTTTAGCATAACTTGCTTGATATCACCATTTGAATTCCCAATTGCAACTTTGTAGCTTGGTCTCTATATAATAAGGAAAAATATATATCTATTAGTCGCCTCATGTTACATAAGTAAGTTCAAGGCTTGTATAATGTATAACTTAAAAGTAGATCTAAACCATATTCTGTAGATTCTGTAGATTAATTACTCATTGGGAAACTTGTTGAGGAAATAAACTGTTACCACCCACTTGGAGAATTGGTGCTAATTTGATCTGCATATAACCTACCAAGTGCTATATCTTTAGAAAAGATGGACGGATGTAAAAGATAGAAAGGCAAATTGATCAAGGGCACGGCTGAAATGAAACTGTGTATGGTTCTCAGTAATAGTTGAACCAGAGTTCACCAGAGAGAGAACAAAACCAAAAAACTCGGCAAAATTCTCCATGTCTTTGGCAGATATGGGGACATCTTTAATGTAAAGACCCTATCAAAGAATTCAGATAAGACCTAAATTGTTGAAACTCATCATATGACCTAATAGAAAAAGTTTTGCCACCCAAAATCGTGCTAGTAAATGAAACAGCCAGCACATTCATTTCATACAATACGTTGAATAAAATGTGTAATATAGTGCTGATTTTCTACTTTCATTTATCTGCAGCCTAATCACATATTGGAAGTACTGCCATCTACCAAGTAAATATTTAATCAAGTTACTAATATAATGTTCTCACATTACCGCAAAACCTAGAAGAAATGATTTGACTTTTCTTTAAGGAATACCATAGATTTATATGCATATTTAAAAAGCTGATGCCCTGGGAAGGATTTTATGTATAAAAGGTGATGTTTTTAAAAAAGAGTTTAAATCAATTATTGTATTTTATTATTAAAACAAAAGAAATTCTATGAAAGTAGAAATTCATGCATTGCCTATGCGTTTTTTTTTCACAGGGTTTTACTCTGCAGACTTTCTGCCCCTATTAGACCTGCAGTCATGGCTGTAAGTGAAATGAAGTATTTCTCCTAGAAAATTATTGCAATTTCACAAGTTTTGTTCTACACGTTTATTTCCTTTGTGTGTACTGGAACAACAAAAAAAAAAAAAAGAGAAAAAAACTGTCTAAATTGGTTTCATATAAAACTCCAAAAAAGGGCTGGACAAAATTGTTGCCACTTTTTCAAAATTGTTGGTAAATAACTTTGTTTCAAGCATATGATGCTCATTAAAACTCATCTGTGGAAAGTAACAGGCGTGGGCAATATAATAATCACACCTAAACCAGATAATAAGAACAGAAGTTGACTCAATGTTTGTATTGTGTCTCTGCATGCCACAATAAGTATGGAGAACAGAAAGAAGAGACAAATACTGTCCAAGGACTTGAGACCCAAAATTGTGGAAAAATATCAACAATCTTAAGATTACAAGTCCAACTTCAGAGATCCTGATGTTCCTTTGTCCATGGTGCGCAACTAGGGTTGAGCGTTCGTGTTCGGAAAAGATAGGATTCCGATTGGCGATGGAGAAAATTTCACGATCGCGATCGAAATTCTGAACACGATCTTTTTAGGTGGGATTGAGATCGGTGATTATTTCCCACAATGCTTTGCTACTGGCCAAGCATTGTGGGAAAAGCTAACAATGTTAGCCTTCACACTGAGTATACGCTCCGCTCATTCTGAACGTAATCTCATTCAGAATGAGCGGCATTAAAACAGATCCTATTGATTTCTATGGGTGCCGGCATACGTGCGCTCCCCATTGAAATCAATGGGAGGCTTTTTAACCTATTGCTTTCCATGTGATACGCGCGTATTCCAAAATGTATGTGAGCAAGCCAAAATCCTTCTGGGAAACACCTTTTGGACTGATGAGACCAAGATAGAGCTTTTTGGGTAAGTAACACAATTCTACTGTTTACAAAAAATGCAATGAGGTTTAGAAAGAAAAGAACACAGGACCAATAGTCAAATATGGTGGAGGTTCAAAGAAGTTTTGGGCTTGCTTTGCTGCTTTTGGCACCTGGTGCCTTGACTGTGGGCAAGGCATCATGAAATCTGAACATTACCCAGGGCAACACAGTGGCTCAGTGGTTAGCACTGCAGCCTTGCAGTGCTGGAGTCCTCGGCTCAAATCCTACCAGTATCAACATTTGCAAGGAGTTTGTATGTTCTCCCCATGTTTACGTGGATTTCCTCCAATACTCCAAACACATACTGATAGGGAAACATACATTGTGAGCACTCTATGGGCTCACAATCTGCATTTAAAAAATAAATAAATAAATAAAAATCTGAAGATTACCAAAGGATTTTGGGTCACAATGTAGGGCCTAGTGTAAGGGTTTTCATCCTAGGTCATGGGTCTTCCAGCAGTACAGTGACCTCAAACATACTTCAAAAAGCACCCAGAAATGGATGGAAACAACAATGCAGGAGAGTTCTGAAGTGGCCAGCAATGAGTCTGGATCCAAATCCCATTGAACACATGTGGAGAGATTTTAAAATTGCTGTTGGGAGAAGGCACCCTTCAAATATGAGAGATCTGGAGCAATTTGCAAAAGAAGATTGGTCCAAAATTCCAGTTGAGAGGTGTAAGAAGCTTGTTAATGGTTATAGGAAGCGATTGATTTCAGTTATTTTTTCCAGAGGGTGTGCAACCAAATATTAAGTTAAGGATGCCAGTAAGTTTTTCTGGCCCAGTTTTAGATGAAACTATATAAAAAAAAATTCTATTTTTGTGTTGCTTCAATACATACAAAGGAAATAAACTTGTTATAACAAAATGTGTAATTGCAATAATTTTCTGGGAGAAATACTTCATTTTATGGAAAAAATTCAGGGGTGCCAACACTTACAGCCATGACTGTATATGGAAAACCCAAGCATATCTGTTCCAACATGTTAAGATGGGATTAGTCGGAATCCCATCCACTTTGCAGGTACTGTAAAACACAGTATTTCACAATGTGGGTGTAAGAGAATTGCTAGAGCAGCAATTTCCCAGTAGCCACTGATGAACCCCCGGGGGGGGGGGGGGGGGGAGTGTTAGGACTGTGTGGCAGGTGCAGCCAAGGGATCAGAGTCACAGCCTGTTCCGCTGTTACTGCTCAATCCAGCATAGCAGGGGTTAATTCCCTTGCAGCCTTTGGGTGTGGTCAGTCTACTGACTGACAGGGGTGTTAACCTATGTGCACCTGGCTTGGACACCTGGGCTGGCTGTTCAGTCCCGCCTTCCCTCCATTTAAGGAGACAGGTTTGGACGCCCGGTGCTCTAGCCTCAAATTCCAAATACCATATGGTGCTGCTGCTCTGTGTTTGGCCCAGCACTGTTCTATGTTTTGTCTATGTCTTATATGTTTGTGGAAGTGGGTCTCCCTTCTGAAATTGAAGCTATTAGTTTAGGACATAATTCACACAATCTGCCAGCTTCCTGGCTGTGCTGCAACAGCAGGTGGCTGCAGTGGGTAGTGCAGTATAGTAACTGGGAGCACACAGTTGCGGCGTTTCCGGCCCGTGGGGCCCTGGCCTCAATGTTGCCTTTTTTCCCCTAGGTTAAAATTACCTGATAAGAAATTTAGATTGTTTGTCCTACTTAGGACAACATTGACAAGATCTGTACTGTGGAATATGATGGCGATAAAGGAATAGGTAAAATAATGTTATGTATAGTTGACGTTCTACATTATTTTGCCTGTATATGTACATGTGTTAATCTATATTTTTATTGGTTACTAGTTTCACCATCCTCATTTGAAACAATAAATTTTACAAGCTGCACTATATGGTTTTGTTAGTTGGAGATAAGCCCATTTTCCCATGTATCAAAGTACACACACTATAAGTTAATGTGAAAACAGAACTGGCCCTTAATAGAAAATGGCGCATCATCAATATCTGGGATCAAGTCACATCACATCAGAAACTGAGTCAACAAAAAGTATACAGTCACAAGTGTCTTTGGTGTGTATATATATATATATATATATATATATATATATATATATATATATGTCATTGTAAGATGTCAATAACTTTATTACATTAATTCATGGGTGTGAATTTATGTTTATATTGCCATGCACTAAACTAATGCAAGCTACCTTCTGATTGGTAATAAATAGTAGCCACCTTCATGAGTATATACCTTATTTTTATTGACCTGAACTCCTTAACACATGAACTATATAAGCATTCACACTGTAAAACTGAAAGAGCGCTTTGTCTAAATATACCACTCATTAAGTGTAACCAGACACTGAATATACTCGGACTAATCGCATTTCACATTGAGCTGTATATTAACTTAATTCAGGTCTTGGTTATAATAAAACCCAGATCAGCCTTCAATGTGTTGACTGAGCAGACAGCCTGTATATCTTCTCCAAGTTGCTGAGCTGACTTCCCTTGATAATGGCATACATATACAGTATGCCAGCAGTTGTAAATCTTTGTAATCGTTACCTGTCATACATAGTTATGACAAATTATTAGCTGATGTGAAACGCAGTCTTTATATTGTACCATGAAAAAATATGTCCAATAGATATTGTACATGCAGAACAATCTACTTATGGTAACATGTGCACAGAACAGTATTTAAAGAGGATCTTCAGAAATGAAAAATTACTTAAAGAGGACCTTTTACCATATCCGGGCACATGCAGTGTTATATACTGCCGGAAAGCTGACAGTGTGCTGAATTCAGCGCACTGTCGGCTTTCCCGATCTGTGTCCGGTGTGAAGAGCTTACGGTCCGGTACCGTAGCTCTTCTATGGTCAGAAGGGCGTTTCTGACCATTAGCCAGGGACGCCCTTCTGCCTTGCGGCGCCTATCGTGCTGTACTGTGGAGCAGGGAGGAACTCCCCCCTCCCTCCCTGATAATACTCGTCTATGGACGAGCTGTGTGAGCAGAGGGAGGGGGCGTTCCTCCCGGCTCCACAGCACAGCGCGATTGGCGCCGCAAGGCAGAAGGACGTCTCTGGCTAATGGTCAGAAATGCCCTTCTGACCATAGAAGAGCTACGGTACCGGACCGTAAGCTCTTCACACCGGGCACAGATCGGGAAAGCAAACAGTGCGCTGAATTCAGCGCACTGTCAGCTTTTCGGCAGTATATAGAACTGCCTGTGCCCGGATATAGTGAAAGGTCCTCTTTAAAAGGGGTTGTCCAGCTTCCGACAAATATTAAAGCAGACAAATGTTATTGTTTGTATAACGAAAAGATACAATTTTCTAAAATACATACATTATATGTGACTTACAACTAAAAAGTTACTATATTTTTGTGGAAGTTCCACTTCTAAACTGGTTTTAAAGGGATCCTATCATTAAAACTCATCTTTTTCTGTCTAACACGTAGGAATAGCCTTAAGAAAGGCTATTCTTCTCCTACCTTTAGATGTCTTCTCCAGACTGCTGTTCGGAATATAATCCGGTTTTTGTCAGCATGCAAATTAGTTCTCTCACAGCACTGCGGTGGGCCCCAGCACTCAAACAGCACTGGGGACATCCCCAATGTTGTGAGAGAATTCTCCAGCGACGCCTCCATCTTCTTCAGGAGTGGGTCTTCTTCGCGTCTTCTTCCGGCGGAGGCTTCAAACTTCTAGGCCTCAGGCCTAGGGCAAAGCCGACTGTGCATGCCCGCTGGCCACAAGAAAAATGGCCACTTACACAGTATTGTAAGCGGCCATTTTCTTGTGGCCGGCGGGCATGCACAGTCGACTGCCCAAGGCCTAGGAGTTTGAATCCACCGCTGGAAGAAGACGCAAAAAAGACCCATTCCTGAAGAAGATGGAGGCGGCACTGGAGAGTTCTCTCACAGCATTGGGGACGCCCCCAGAGCTTTTTGAGTATGGGGCCTGCCCCCAGTGCTGTGAGATAACTCATTTGCATACTGACAAAAAACGGATTATATACCGAATGGCAGCACGGAAAAGACATCTAAAGGTAGGAGAAGAATAGCCTTTCTTAAAGGGGTTGTCCCATAACAAGGATCCTATCTATACTGCTAGTTTATGTGGATATAAGACTTTTTCTAAATACATTGCTTTATCAAAACTGCTTTGTTTGGCCGCTATCTTAATTTATTCATTTAATTGTTTACATGTGTTTCTATGACCACGGGCACCGGACCACGGCCTTATCTACTCGGTCCCCAAGTGACGAAGCTGCCTGCTCTCAGGGGGGGAGGGAGGAGCTGAGTGCTGGGAGCAGCTCTGAGCTGTGTATGTCTCTGCCACAGACAAGCAACAGAGCTCCTCAGATAGGGGAGGGGGGAGGTGAGTGCTCTGGGATTTCTGAGCTCTTTATCACCTGCTCTTCCACTTATGAGTCGGTTTAATTGTATTTGGCTGATAAGGGCTAAGATAGGGAGTTCGGTCGCTTTGTATGTATTACAAACTGACTCAAATCCAGCTCTGCTACATAAGCCTCTAGATCAGCTTCATACTGTGGTAATTCATTAACAACCAATCCCTCATTACTGACTGAAAACATAGCAGAAGGCAGAGCAAGTGAAACCCCGCCCACCAATGTGCCGAGATAACCAGGAAGTGAAGAGAGCACACAGCCTGCAGCCTGCAGAACAAGTGTGATGGGAATACCCCTTTAAGGCTACATGTTAGGCAAAAAAAAATTAGTTTTAATAATAGGATCCCTTTAAAAATGCACCAGTAATTCTTTGTGAACTCTGGAGCCCTGCAGCCATGAGAATTGTGAAAAATTTCTAATATTCTTTTTTTTTTTTTTTTTCAAATCTCATTGTATTACCATTTTCAAATTTTTTTTTTTACAGAAAGTAAAACATAAAAAGGAGGTAGCAGTGGTATGAACATTTTGAGCATATAAGATCGAACAATACAAAGAGGGTCAAACCCTCAAATTATCTGAAAAAGACTGAATAAGTACCATGTATGTAAAAGTAAAGTACAGGGATTCTTGTTCTTATGGAAAGGAAATGGGAGAAAAAGTCATAAAAATGAAAAAAGGGAGGGTGACGGGGAGGGCAGGGGATATAACGGTCTGGTGAAAGGTGAGAGTGTGGTCTGTCAGTCTGTAATAGTCTCGTGAGTGTGGGTCTTTGGTAAAGAACAAACTTAGAAGACGTCTACTAGATGTCTACTAAGATACTAATTTGGTTGAATTTAGACCACGGTGACCATGTCTTCAAGAATCGATTGTGTGAGCCGGTGGACCAGCTAAGCATCTCTTCGAATTTAAAAATTTTCATCACTTTTTCTCTCCATTCAGCAGTCGAAGGGACGGTGGTTTGGAGCCAATATTTAGGTATGAGGGACTTTGCTACCTAAAATAAGTGCGTTGTGAGATTAGCTTTGTTGGGCGAATAGTAAGATGTAGGGCATGAGAGAAGAACTGCAGCAAGTGGGTAGATTAGAGTGGATGAGGTGATATGTTGAATCTCTTGCGTTATTTGAGACCAGAAAGCCTTAATCTTCCGGCAGGTCCACCATATGTGATAAGGGGTACCTCTTTCCATTTGGCATCTCCAGCACAAGTCGTCTGACGCCAGATTGTGAGCATGTAGCCTATCTGGAGTACTGTGCCATCTTGCTAGGAGTTTAAAATGTGATTCCTGAAGCCGCACACAGTTTGAGAAGCCATGTGAGGATTGTAAGATGGATGTGATTTCATCTTGAGTGAAGGTTGTATCGAGCTTAGCTTCCCATGCTGAAAGATATCCCGGCTTGGAATCTGGAATGGTATCTAGCAAAGCTGCTTTACAGTTAGCTAATCTTCTGTTTCTTGGAGATTTAAAGAAGACCTTTCACCATTTTGCCCACAGGCAGTTCTATATACTGCCGGAAAGCTGACAGTGCACTGAGTTCAGCACACTGTCGGCTTTCCTGATCTGTGCCCGGTGTGAAGAGCTTACGGTCCGGTACTGTAGCTCTTCTATGGTCAGAAGGGCTTCTGACAGTTAGCCAGAGACGTCCTTCTTCACAGCACAGCCAATCGCGCTGTGCTGTGAGAGCCGGGAGGAACGCCCCCTCCCTCTGCTCGCAGTACTCGTCCATAGACGAGCATTATCAGGGAGGGAGGGGGGAGTTCCTCACAGCACAGCGCGATTGGCTGTGCTGTGAAGAAGGACGTCTCTGGCTAACTGTCAGAAACGTCCTTCTGACCATAGAAGAGCTACGGTACCGGACCGTAAGCTCTTCACACCGGGCACAGATCGGGAAAGCCGACAGTGCACTGAACTCAGCGCACTGTCAGCTTTCCGGCAGTATATAGAACTGCCTGTGGGCAAAATGGTGAAAGGTCCTCTTTAAGGACAATCATCCTCTCGAACTTGGACACTGGTTTGTCAGTTGTAACTGGGCGATGTAAGGAGGTGATACTGTGTCTGGAATGTTGACAATGCAAGAAAGAGAGTTGTTAATTGCTAATTAGTGTCTGCAGAGCGACTTTATCTAGAGGTTCCCCATTGACCAGGAGATCTGTCAGTCTCTTATCTTTTAGTAATCTCCACAAATCGTCATATCCGCTGGTGGGCTTCTGGAGGAGATGTGGTAAAAGATAAGCATTGGAAATATTTTCATAATGCTGCATAGTCAGGTACTTAATTCACGCCAGATTTGGCATGGTCTTTTCAGAAGGGGATCAAAATGGGGATCTCTTAATGTGGTGAGGTCTGGGGTCCAAAGGTGCTTTTTCTAGTAATTCACCATGCTGTACAGCTGCAATCTCTCTTATCATTGAGTCCTGTGGAGGCACACTCAGGGTAAGCCATCTGGTCAGGAGATTTGCCTTGTAGTAGGTCGTCACATCAGGTAAGGAAATTCCGCCCCTGGCTTTGCTCAGAGTAAGCAGTCTAAAGGGTAGTTGTGTTGCTTTATTTTTCCAAAGAAACTTGAATAAAGAGAGTTCTTAGAGAGGCAAGGAAGGAGTGATGAAGGGGGATAGGCAGCATTCTAATTGTGTACAGTAGCTTAGGTAGGACATAGGTTTGGAGGATATTCTTTCTCCCGAACCATGAGATGTAGAGTACGTCATAGGAGTGTATCAAAGTTTTCACTTCCTTGAGTAGAGGGGGGAAGTTACCCGAGAATAGTTTCTGTAAATCACTAGTCAGTTTAACGCCTAGGTAGGAGATGTGGTCTGACTTCCATACAAAAGGGAAGTCCTTTTTCAACAATTTCTCCAAAGCTGAGGGTAGTGAAGTAACTAGGATTTCTGATTTGGAGAGATTTGTTTGAAATTGGACATCTTCCCATAGTCATGAAGAAGATTTGTTAAAGCAGGTAGTCCTCTTTCAGGATTCAAAAGCAAAAATAAAATGTCGTCAGCGAAGGCGACAGAGTGCAAGGAAGATGCACCTATGGAGACTCCCTCTATCTCAGGGTGTATGAGAACTGCCTGCAGGAGAGTTTCTATTGTTAGAGACTCTCCTGCACAATGAAGGTGAGAGGGGACACCCCTGCCTCGTCCTATTAGAGATGTTGAAGAATGGCGACAATGTTCCATTGATTTTAAGTCTTACATGGGGTTGGGCATAGAGGGAGAAGATCGCAGAGATGAAAGAAGATGGGAAACCAAAAATCTCCAGTGTGTTATGCATAAAATCCCAGCTCACCCGATCAAATGCCTTCTCGGCATCTATGGGGAACCTTCAAGTAGGGAGTTACAAAATTCAGCAAGTCTGGGTAGTAGGACATTTTAAAATTTTCTATAATATAAGACAGTAAGTCCATCTGGGCCTGGACTCTTGCCAAGTGAGAAACTTCGTATAATTGTTTTGAGTTCTGTGTGGGAGATTGGGTCCAATAGCTTATTTGCTGTTTCATCCGACAACTTTGGTAGGTTTAAAGAGGCCAGAAAGTTGGAAGTGGCTTCTTTTGCATCATTCGCTGTGAGGGAGGGGAGATGTTGTAGTTACAGAGACGTCAGGGGTAGAATTAATCGAGAAATATTCTTCAAGACTTTTAGAGATATCTGAAAACAAAGAATTATCATTTAGGAGACCGTCATGTAACCTCCAGGACCACTGGCGGGGGGATATCTCTCGGATGAGGAAGGAAATCGTGACAGGTGCATGGTCCGATATTGTAGCACAATCAATATCTGCGGACTGAGAGAGAGGCAGCAAATTTTGGGAACAGAATAGGTAATTAAGTCTCTGGTGCGAATTGTATTTTGGTGAGAATTGGGAGAAGTCCCTCTCGGAGGGGTGGAGAGCTCTCCAAACATCTGTCAGCTGTAAATCCTGGAGGGCATTGAGAAGGGAACTGATGGCCAACTGGGAGATCGCTGATTTGCCTGATAATGAGTCTAGTAGTGGATTTATTGTGACATTCAAGTCGCCACCCAGAATAATGTCTCCTACCGCAAATTGGCGTTACTCCTGGAGTGACGATTTTATCCACGGGACTTGACCTTGTGTTGAGGTAGTGACCTCCGCCAGAATACGGGTCACTTCCAGTGGTCAGTCACCTGCTCCAAATCAATCATGCATGTGCGCGCTGACTAAGATAAATTCTGACACAGGATGCAGTTTCAATCTCAGTCCATGCAACAGAGCGCTCTGGCTGCTCACACAGTACTGAGGTTTATTGAGAAAGTCACAAATCTTATACAGGAATGCAAGAAAGATAAGATAACGGCAGGCTGTAAGCATATACGTCTTGTATCCGAATACACTGGCGATCAGTCATTGGCCCTTAAGTTTCAACATCTCTTAGGTTTCGATTTCCAGAGAAATGATACTGTCTTTCTTGTAAACCACATGACGATCGTGTGCGTCAGCCTCTGGGTGCGGTGCCGGATACAGGCGCCATCTTAATGTATAAACATTGCACAAAGAAAAATATACACTCACCGGCCACTTTATTAGGTACACCATGCTAGTAACAGGTTGGACCCCCTTTTGCCTTCAGAACTGCCTCAATTCTTCGTGGCATAGATTCAACAAGGTGCTGGAAGCATTCCTCAGAGATTTTGGTCCATATTGACATGATGGCATCACACAGTTGCCGCAGATTTGTCGGCTGCACATCCATGATGCGAATCTCCCGTTCCACTACATCCCAAAGATGCTCTATTGGATTGAGATCTGGTGACTGTGGAGGCCATTGGAGTACAGTGAACTCATTGTCATGTTCAAGAAACCAGTCTGAGATGATTCCAGCTTTATGATATGGCGCATTATCCTGCTGAAAGTAGCTATCAGATGTTGGGTACATTGTGGTCATAAAGGGATGGACATAGTCAGCAACAATACTCAGGTAGGCTTTGGCGTTGCAACGATGCTCAATTGGTACCAAGGGGTCCAAAGAGTGCCAAGAAAATATTCCCCACACCATGACACCACCACCACCAGCCTGAACCGTTGATACAAAGCAGGATGGATCCATGCTTTCATGTTGTTGACGCCAAATTCTGACCCTACCATCCGAATGTCGCAGCAGAAATCGAGACTCATCAGACCAGGCAACGTTTTTCCAATCTTCAATTGTCCAATTTCGATGAGCTTGTGCAAATTGTAGCCTCAGTTTCCTGTTCTTAGCTGAAAGGAGTGGCACCCGGTGTGGTCTTCTGCTGCTGTAGCCCATCTGCCTCAAAGTTCGACGTACTGTGCGTTCAGAGATGCTCTTCTGGCTACCTTGGTTGTAACGGGTGGCTATTTGAGTCACTGTTGCTTTTCTATCAGCTCAAACCAGTCTGGCCATTCTCCTCTGACCTCTGGCATCAACAACGCATTTCCGCCCACAGAACTGCCGCTCACTGGATGTTTTTTCTTTTTCGGACCATTCTCTGTAAATCCTAGAGATGGTTGTGCGTGAAAATCCCAGTAGATCCCAGTAGAGTTGCCGCCATGTGATTGGCTGATTAGAAATTAAGTGTTAACGAGCAGTTGGACAGGTGTACCTAATAAAGTGGCCAGTGAGTGTAATTTCTCAAGCAGTATAAAGAATGTATAAAAATAAGAATGGACATGGTTTACCTTCACACTTGATTAGGTGCGTAGATGTTAGCAATTGTCACTGGTCTCGAGGCCAGTATCCCTCTCTGAAAGATGAACCTACCATCTGCATCAAAGTGTTGTTGGTGGAGAGTGAAGGGTGTCTCACAATGAATAGCTATAGCGACACCCTTGGAGGATGACGAAGTTTTACAGTTGAAGTACCACTGATCATATGGGCGTTTTGGGAAAGACGGTATCGTTGAGGCCTTCAGGTGTGTCTCCTGGAGTAGGAGAATGTCAGTTTTCAGTTTCTTGATCAGTCTCAGCATGAGATGCTCTTCTGTGGTGAATTTAAACCATTTGAGTTAAACGTGGTGAATGTGACTGTTGTCATAATAGGGTAGAACAATAAGCAAGAAGGATATCTCGTTCTTTCAGTGGGGGTCTAAAGTTCGGTTGGTCTGATGGGTTGCTTTAGTAGACAATCAATATGTCGATATATAGGTCACTCCCGGGAAGATGAGGGGAGTGAACAGGGATGGTGAACAAGGAACAAGGAAGGGGGGGGGGTGTAAGACAAGAATCTAATACAGAGGAAAAACTGTGAAGTTATACAGTTATAACCTGACAAATTCACAAGAAACCTAATCAATAAGTATGAGTAACAATATAACAATGAGCTCTTATTGGAACTAGTTAGTAACGTGATCTGAGAACTAGCCACAACATACTCCCGCATAAAATGGGAGTGGATTAATGGTTTCAGTATAGCTTAGTCAAGAATAAATATGGTTTACTAGGAGTGAAAGGATAATTGCTAGAAAGTAAACAATAATCAGTATTATAATGTAGACTAGAGGACCTAATCAACAATCGTGCATGACATTACAGAATAGTCAAGGATAGTTGATTGTGTCCATAAAAATCTGTTGTACTGCAGTGTGAGTGACTGCTTAAGAACTAAATAAGTAAAATAATAAATCAGTTGGGAGTTAACTCAATCAGTTCACCTGGTAGTGGGCCCAAGCTAAACTTAAAGCTAGGGCAAATAAGATATTTAACCAGCAAACTAGGGGGGCGTGGCTTGGCCATGGAGGAGTGAGGACGTGTGTTGCCTCTGCTCCGTCCCTGGCCCTCGGTGGAACGCCGTCTTTCTGCTGACCTACACGGATTTCACTTACCTGGAGATGGGGAAGAACCGAAGGCCTTCCCAGCGGTCCTCTTCTACCCCTCCTGGACCTCCTGGACCCTCGTCCATTACCCGCTTCCTCCGGGTGCCGCGCGGTGAAGAGGTCTCCTCCTCGGCCGGATCCAAAATGGCGCCCGTCACTGCAGCTGCTCCACGCGGCCGGCCTTCCGCATCGCCGACTCGCTCACCGGGTGCCTCTGATGCTGCTGGCGGCCGCTCTCCTGCCTCCTGCGAAGACATGGTCGCCTCGCCTCTGCCTGACTCCAGTCCCCCGGTGCATCTTTCCAGCGGCTCCGCTCTCCTCTCCCCTGGAGTGTCTGTTGCGGGTCAGGTAGGCCGTGTCTCTCCCCTGCCCTCCCTCCTGCCTACACAAGGCTCGGACAGCTCCTGGCCGTCTCTGCCGCCCTCTCCTGCAGCTCCCCTGCTATCCCCCTCTCTGGAGCCTATGATGGTCGCCCCTGGGGTTCAGGCTTGGGGTGAAGACAGGCCTGCCTGGCTTTCTGCTGGGTCCTCCCCCCCGCACTTGGCCCCTGCATCTCCACCGGGTTCTGCTGTTGTGTCCCTGGATCCTGGGACGGTACCCCTGCCTCATTTGGCCCCGGACTGTGCCCCTGCTAAGGACTGTGGCCTATCCCCCCTGCTTGCTGATCCTAGGGGTTCTGGCCCCCCTTCCGTTGCTCCCTCCTGGCCTCTCCAGGGTCATGATGCTCCTAGTGCCTCCGTGCCGGTCCCTCCTGGATTGTCTCCTGCTGTGGTGGATTGTGGGCCCCGTTTTTGTATTGCTAATGACTCTGCTGGCGCTTCCCCTGCCTCCATTGCTGATACTCTTGTTGAGCTACGCCGCCTTAGCACCCACTTGGCAGCTGTTCCCACTAAGTCGGATATGGAGGACTATGTGGTGCGGCTTGAGCAGTCTTACAAGTCGGAACTCTCCGCTGTCCGGTCTTCTGTGCAACAACTGGAGACTAAAGTGGATTCCCTTGAGGCAGCCTCTGCCTCCCACGTTTCTCAGCTTTCCACTCATGAGGCGACCATTGCTTCTCACACTCGACAGCTGCGGTTCCTGTCCGATATGTTGGATGATCTGGAGAATCGGAACCGACATAATAACATTAGAGTGCGGGGCCTTCCTGAATCCGTTGAGTCGCAACACCTGGATACTACCCTGCGCACCATTTTCAATTCCATTCTGGGGGCCCCCCCGGATTCGCCCATTGAACTCGACCGCGCGCACCGTTCTCTGGGTGCGCGCCCCCCTGATGACAATAGGCCTCGAGATGTCATTTGCAGGGTCCACCGCTACCAGCTGAAGGAGGCAATTATGCGCAAAATCCGGGAAGCCCCGAAGGTTCTGTTTCAGGACACTGAGATTCAGCTACTTCCGGACTTGTCTCGCCTCACTCTTGCTAAGCGGAGGGCATTGAAGCCTCTCTTGGAAGTTCTCAACCAGCATCAAGTACCGTCTGCAGGTTCGCCATGGCGGTCGTGTCGTTTCCATGTCTCATCCGGATGAACTCTACCATTTTGCTTCTGCTTTGGGCCTGCCGTCGGTTCCTGCTCTTTCTTGGCCTCCGTTCCCGGGTGATCTTCTGTCGGCTCCTCCTGCTCGTCCTCAGAGGCGCCCTGGGAGGCGTCGTAAGATCCGCTTCCCGGAGGGGGCGGACCTGTCTCTGGCTGCTTCTGGCGCCCCCACCTGATTGCCGCAGTGTCCGCTGTCATTCCTGTTTGCCTGAAGTGGACTCTCTTCCTTTTGGGACATTTGTGGGAGGGTTCTGGGACATGTTTTGCTTGTGGGTTCCCACCCTCTCTAAGGATTAGTTGTTTTGTTTGGTCCGCCTGCATCATTCTCTCTATTTTTGCTAGGATGCCCTAGGTGGCGTTGTGCGGACCCCTGATGTTATATTTTGTTTATTTTGTGTTAGATTGTTCATGGTTCTGGCGTTTTCGCCTGGGGGCCCGGGATGGGGTGCCGGCTTCTTTATTTGGAAAAGCCCGTTTCCCACCGGGGTCTCCATGCTTTCTGTTTGCGTGGTCTTTGGCAACTCTTTTCTTTGCCGTCTCCCCACCTTTTTGTGTGGAGTTCTTCCCTCCACCCCACTTAGTTGGTTTTGTCTTTCTTGTTTTTCTTTCTTTTGTGTCTCCCTTCAGTTTGTTTCTTTTCCCCCTTTTCCTCTCTTGTTTGTACCCCTTGATTGTTCTCTGTTGGTCTTCTGGTTGTCTCGTCCCTCTCTTCTTTCTTCTCTTTTCTCTTGGCCATGTCCTCAGTCAGCTTTTGCACCCTTAATGCTAGGGGCCTAAATGTCCCCCAGAAGCGTAACCAGATCTTGTATCAGTTGCATAAACAGCGCTCACATGTCCTTATTTTGCAGGAGACCCATTTTAAGAAGGATCACGTCTCGAATATCCGCAGTCGTCACTTCCCTAAGTGGTTCCACAGCGTCAATCCAGTTGCTAAGTCCAAGGGAGTCTCGATTGCTATCCACCGTTCCTTGCAGCACGAGGTCCTGGACACCTGTATCGACCCCGAGGGTAGGTTCCTCTTCTTGAAATTGCATACGGGTGGTACGGTTCTCACCGTAGCCGGTTGTTATCTCCCGAATCAGGGTCAGCTGGCGTTCTGTAGATCCCTTCTCCGCAGATTGGCAGACTTCAGCGAAGGGGTTGTGGTTTTGGGTGGTGATTTTAACTTCGTCCTGGACCCTCAGGTTGACTCCTCCCCCCCGCGTCCCTCCCACGCTCCCTCACAATTGCGCCGTTTATTGTCGGCCCTTCATAATTCCCAATTGGTTGATGTTTGGCGTATCCTACATCCTCAGGGTCGGGATTATACTTACTTTTCCCCGGTTCATAACTCGCATAGACGCATTGACTTTTTTTTGACCAGCCATCACGCCCTGTCTTGGTCCCCGGCAGTCCGTATTGACTCGGTTCTTTGGTCAGACCATGCCCCTGTCCATTTAACATTGGACATCCCTGGCTTGTTGCGGCGCTCTTTCAACTGGCGCTTGAACGAGGGCCTGTTGAAAGATATCCCTTGTAAGGAGGCTGTCGGGGAGACCATCCGGAATTTTTGGCTGGATCATGCTTCTGATCCTACTTCCCTCCCTATGCAATGGGAGGCTTTGAAGTGCGTGGTGAGGGGGGTTCTTATCCAGCATGGCGCTCGTCTCAAGAGAGAGCGAGCCGTTGGGGTTGCCACCCTTTTGAACCGGATCCATGATCTGGAGTTGTCTCATAAACAGTCCGGCTCCCGCTCAACCTTTACGGAGCTTATTAATGCTAGGGAGGAACTTCGCGCCCTCTTGGACGGGAAATATCTGCGCCTCCGGGACCGCGTTAAAAAACATTATTATGAGTTTGCTGATAAATGTGGTCGGTCGTTGGCTCGTCGTCTTCATCCGCGAGATTCCCCTGCGTACGTTCCTCGTTTGCGTGCAGATTCGGGTGGTCTTGTTCATAATCCCTCTGACATTGCCGCGGGGTTCCGCTCGTTTTACTCAGACTTGTACGATATTCGCGGTCATTACGCGGATTTGGATCCGTCCGTGCTTCGAGATAAGATCCGTCAGTATGTCTCTGACACTGCTCTCCCTTCCCTCTCTTGTTCTGATGCGGAGGCTCTTGAGACGCCGTTCTCGTTGGAGGAAGTTGCCGCGGTAATTCAGTCCACGCCTGCGGGTAAGGCGCCGGGTCCCGACGGGTTCACCGCTCGTTTTTTTAAATGCTTCAGTTCTCTCCTTTCCCCGGATCTGGCGCGGGTGTTCAATAGTGTGGGGGACTCGTCTCCCTTCTCCCCCCAACCCTGTCTGCTCTGATCACTGTGATTCCTAAGCCTGGTAAGGATCCTGTATGTCCGGGGAGTTACCGGCCTATCTCCTTAATTAACATTGATGTGAAATTATATGCGAAATTGTTGGCAAAACGTCTTTCTCCCTTCATGCCCGCTTTGGTTCACAGTGATCAGGTTGGCTTCATCCCGGGTCGGGAGGCGCGTGATAATGTTTGCAAAACTGTTTTGGCCATCTCGGTTGCCCGCTCCTCTGGGGTTCCTCTTTGTTTGCTTTCGATTGATGCCGAAAAGGGGTTCGATCGCATCCACTGGGGATTTCTTAGGGAGACCCTCGCACAGATCGGGGTTGGCTCGGGATTTTTGGGCAAGATCTTGGCTCTCTATGGGACTGCGTCGGCGCGTGTTTGGGTGAATGGCGTAATTTCAGATCCCTTTCCGGTCCGTAACGGTACCCGCCAAGGTTGCCCCCTTTCGCCGTTGCTTTTTGCCTTGGTGATGGAACATCTGGCGGTTGCACTGCGCCGTTGCCCCGATGTTCATGGTATACAGTTAGGATCCCGCATGGTTAAAGCGGCTCTATATGCGGACGACCTTTTGCTGTATGTCTCGGAACCGCGGGTATCATTTCCGGCGGTCTTGCGTGAATTTTCCCGATTTGGTGCCCTTAGTAACTTTAAGGTCAACTTATCCAAGAGTGAGGCCCTTAATGTTTTGCTTCCCTCTCCCGAGGCTGAATTCTTGGCGCAGTCTTTCCCTTTCAGGTGGCAACCTTCCTCCTTCACATACTTGGGGATTCACATTTCCCCTGATCCTTCTTCCCTGTTCCAACTTAATTATATTCCGCTTTTGGATACCATTGCTGCTGATCTACGTTCTTATGGCGCCCGTCTCCCCTCCTGGTTTAGCCGAAATCATGCCCTTAAGATGGATGTCCTCCCTCGGTTCCTGTATTTATTCCAGGCCCTTCCCATCCCTCTCCCATGCGCTTTTTTAGCTCGGGTACAATCTCTGTTTGGGAAGTTTGTGTGGGGTTCCTCCCGGAGCAGACTTGGGTTTAGTACCCTTGTTCGGCGTAAGTGCAGGGGAGGCGTTGGCCTCCCGGATGTGCGCCTTTACTATCGGGCCTCGGTCTTGCTTCATCTGTTTGATTGGCGTTCCGTCGCCGTGATAAGCAGTGGGTCTCCATCGAATTCGATCTGATCTCGTCCTCGCTGTCCTCTTGGCCCTGGATTCCACCACACTTTCGTCCCAATTCCCCTGGCCTTTACATTCTCCCTTCGCATTTCCTGAAAGTGTGGGATCTGGTTTGTTCCTCTGGCCGCTTGGCCCGTGTCCCGGGCCCGTTGACTCCCCTCTTTGACAACCCTATGTTCCCCCCTGGCTGTTCGGTTGATCGGTTCCTTTGTTGGGACAGATTGGATTGTACCTGTCTTCAGGAGGTGGCGGGCGATTCCCCGCTCCTTCCTTTTGCCCAGCTATGTAGCTCTCACCCTGATTTGCGCCTCTCATGGTTGGAGTATGCCCAGCTTCAATCTTTTCTGCAGCGGTTCTCGCTCACCTCTCGCCTCTCTTCTCCTGCCTTGGCTTTAGAATCCCATGTCGGGCGACGGACCTCCCCTCCTCGTGCCCTTTCACTGTTGTACAACGTTCTCCTCTCGGATGTTACTGCGGAACTCCCTTCATACGTTGCCGCCTGGAATGCCGATCTTCCTGCGAGTCTGTCATCTGCGGATTGGGACAGGTCCTTCCTGCTCTCTCACAAGATGGCCCTCCCGTGTAGCGCTCAGGAGAGGAACTATAAGATTCTGTCCCGGTGGTATAGGTGTCCAGTGCTTCTTCATAGGATCTTTTCTGCTGTTTCGGACTCATGTTGGCGCTGTGGTTCCGCTAGGGGTACTATGCTGCACATTTGGTGGGATTGTGACGTTCTGCGCCCCTTCTGGGATGCGGTGTTTTCTTTATATTCCAGGGTCAGTGGGCGTTCGGTGGCTGTCTCTCCTCAGCTGGCACTTCTGTCGGTCATCCCTGGCCGTCTGTCGGAGATTAAGAAGGACCTTCTGGGGCACTTTCTCACGGCCGCCAGGGCTGTTATTCCTAGACGTTGGCGCAGCCCTACTCCCCCCTCCATGCTTAACTTCCTCCAGGAGTTCCTTCTTATTCAGCGGATGGAGACTTTGGTGGCGGAAGACTCTCCCGCTTATCCCAAGTTTGAACTTCGATGGCGTCCCTGGGTTATGTTCCAGGAATCGTCTGCCTTCTCTACTGCCTTCGCATGAGTGTCGATTGGCCGTCTGTTTTCTTTTTCCTTCTTTTCCTTGCTTTTCTTGTCTTATTTGTGGTTTCTCCGTCCTTGTCTTGTGTTTGTTTGATTGTTCTGTGTCCCTCTCTTTTTCCCCTTTTCTTTCTCTTGTTGGGCTGTATTTGGTTTGTGCGGAGGGGGGTCTTTTTGGCTTCCCTGCCCGCTGATTTGTATGCTCCTGCATTATTGCTCGACTGTATTTCTTTTGCTCGTTCTGTATTTTATTGAAAAATCTTTAATAAAACCCGTTTAAGCATAACCAGCAAACTAGGTGGAAAGTATTCATAAAAGTTCTAACAAATAACAGTGAGTCACTCACAGTCCGTTGAGTCCTAACTCCGCGGGTTTTCAAGGTGGTTCAGAGGATCTGGATCTCGCTAGAGATTTCTTAGCTCTTGGAGACTTGCAGCGATTACTCTGTTGCCACAAGTCTACCTCAGGGTAGCTCAGGCAGGTCAGGTAGTGGTGGAGTGGGTGACCAGGAGGGGATGTCCATTGGTGGTATGTTCAATTGGGCCCACAGGGTGGTAACATTATTCTGATAGTTAATGGTGATACGTCTTCCTTTATGCATAATCGCTAGGCCAAAGGGGTATAACCATGCATACTTGATATCTTTTGTAGAAAGTACTTCTAGGAGGGGCTTGAGTATGTGCCTTTTCGCTACAATGGACGGGGCGACATCTTGGTATATCGATATCTCTGTGTCGCCAATTCGAATTTCTGACTTATCACGAGCTGCAGAAAGAATGGCTGCAACATCAGGGTAAGAGAGTAAACGACAAATGATATCCCGTGGTTGATCTCCTTGTAGTGGTCGCGGGCGAACAGCTCTATGGATTCTTTCAATGACAATTTTCTCAGCCCTCTCCTGGCCTAGAAGATCAGAGAAAAGCGTGGTGGCCATTTTGTTTAAGTCTTCCTGTGTGTTACTTTCAAAATCTCACACGCTGTATACGTGCTAGGTCACGCGGCACGTTACTCCGTGTGAATGGACCCTTAGTGTCCCTTAAAGGATCTGAAGCTAAGTAGGAGGTTAACAGATACAGTCCACAGTGTAGACAGTCCAGAGGAGGATGGGGGGGGGATAATGTGTGGGGTGATGAACAGGGAGTAAGTAGCACAAAAAATTATATAGTTAGCAAGATGGAGGCTCTCTGTGCTGCTGCAGTTATAATTAGAAGGGAGTTGAACCAGAGATATGCAGGCGCACGTAATGTTAGGATGGCAGCTGTTATATAGTAAGTAGGGTTGAGCCGATCTTGACTTTTCAGGATCGATTTTAAAATCCGAATTCCGATCATTTTTCATTCAAACCCGATCTCGATCCCAATTCCGATCCCAATGCAAGTCAATGGGATTTTTTTAATTAATCGGAGATCGGATTTTAAAAGCAATCCTATTCACTATACTGCATGAAATCTAACAATTGTTAGAATCCACGCTGTGTAGTGAATCACTAAAGTAGCCAGAGGATTTTTTTTTAATCCTCTGGCTACTTAGTCCCCCCTGGTGTCCACTTACCTCCAGAGATGGCTGGTCCGGTGCCTTCCTCTTCTTTGCCTCGCTGCCGCTACACGCTGCAGTCTTCTAACTTCGCTGCCCCCTCCCTGCCAGGTTAGGAGAGTGTGGGTGGGTTAGGAGAGTGTGGGCGGGTACTTGGAGGGGAGTCGTCATGTCTCCCCACCCTGTACCCGCCCACGCTCTCCTAAGCCACAAGCCCTGCCTACCTAGCGCTTTATACACTAACCTGGGAGGCGGGGTAGCGAGGCAAGAAAACTGCAGCGCGGAGTGGTAGCGAGGACAAGAAGAAGGAGGGCACCGGAGCAGCCATCTCTAGAGATAAGTAGCTACTAGAGATGTTAGTTTAGCCTCCCATTCGAATGAATGGAGGCAGCCGGCGCGCAAGGGGTTAAGGATGTGTGCCGGCTGCTTCCATTCATTCCTATGGAACTGCAGCGGAGCCTTCACACTGAGTATACAGCATATACTCAGTGTAAAGGCTAAGCAAAGCATTGTGGGAAAAGATCACCGATCTCGATCCCACATAAAAAGATCGTGTTCGGAATTCCGATCGCGATCATGGAATTTTCTCGATCGCCGATCGGAATCCAATCTTTTCCGAACACGATCGCTCAACCCTAATAGTAAGGCACCAGGAGGATAGTCTAGGACTGGTACAGCAGGTGCAGGCCTCTGGCACAGCTAAAAGGTCAGGAGAGTCTGTAGTCTTTTGCCTTACCCCTCCTTTGATGGATATAGGCCGAGGGTGTCTGCCTCTTGCTTGAATGACTCCACTTCTAGCTGGAGGTGTCCAATATTTAGAAGAGCATGTAGGACGTGCTCCTGAAATGCTATTAGCCTTGCAGGGAGTGCGGAATAGTACTGATTCTTAAAATGTCTCTCACCTGGGTCCCGTGTAGGCTGTAGGGGCCTCTGAAACTTTCTCCCCTGTGCTAGTTTCGGTCCTGTAGGCTCCGCTGTGCTGTGTGTGGCTTTGTCTGTAGGCCGCAGCAAGATGTTGGGCAGTTCAGCAGGACTGAAGGCTTTGTTCTGTACAAATCAGAGCGGGGACGTCTCCACCTGAGCACCAGGGTCTGGAGCCGGGAAGGAGTAGTCCGGGGACCGCAGGAGCCGGCAACAGGCTGGAGGTGAGCTACTTGGGGACTACAACTAGGCCGCAGGTAGGTGGACGGGCACTGAAGGGCCTTAAAGGTTGGAGAGCCGCCTCTGTCAGGCACACTGGGGTCTGGGGGAATACCCCGGAGGCAGGTTGGTATCGTCTGTTGCTCTCAAATCAAGTGGATGCCAGGAGATTGTAGAGATGATCAGCAGAGCTCACTGAAGTATGTCCTGCTGCAGTGCTGGCAAACGACGCCCCCCTAATATTCTTTAGAACCCAGTGTGACACCTAGAACAGGGATGTTGTTGCATCAGCTGAGCAGTTACTGGACATGACAACATATGTGGAAAAGTGAAATCTGTATTTTTACTACAACATATTAAAGTAATTAAAGTGGTTCTATAAGTCAGGCCTTATTCACATAACAGTGAAAAATATAGATGGTCGAGTAGTGATATATTCGAGATTCGATATTCGTTTCGAGTAGAGCCTCAATATTCGAATACTCGATCTAATATCGAATCTCATTATAGTCTATGGGAAAAAAAATGCTCGTTTCAGGGGAAACCACTATTCAACTAAAGGAGAGTCACCAAGTCCACGAGTAGCAGGAGGAGAGTGTTTAGGAGGAGCGCTGTGCAGTTAAAGCGCACGGATCCCATTATAGTCTATGGGGTCTGTGCTTTTTAACTGCACAGCGCTTGCAGTTGCGCTGATATTCAGTTCAGGGGGGTCCTTCTGCAGACGCCATCCGGACGGGAGGCAAGCGCTAATGTGAACCAACCCTTACTTGTCCTGCAGAACCAGCATTGATTGGCCGAATGCTATACACTGTATAGCATTCGGCAAATCAACGCTGTTCTGCATTAGGCTCGTCCTTGCTAGTCAGGAGAGCTGGCAGCTTGCGTTTATGCGGGAGCTGACTTTTTCTCATAGGAATGCATTAACCAGCGTTGATTGGCCGAATGCTATACAGGGTACAGCATTCGGCCCATCAACGCTGGTTCTGCCGGAGGCTTGTCTGTGAGGAGGCGGAGTCTAAGATCGGTTCACAATGGAGACTGCTGTAGTCCGATCTTACCCTCCGCCTCCTCACAGACGAGCCTCCAGCAGAACCAGCGTTGATTGGCCGAATGCTGTACACTGTATAGCATTCGGCCAATCAATGCTGGTCAATGCATTCCTATGAGAAAAAGTCAGCTCCCGCATAAACGCAAGCTGCCAGCTCTCCCAACTAGCAAGGACGAGTCTGCTGCAGAACCGGTGTTGAATTGCTGAATTCTATAGCATTCTGAATCGAATCTTTACTGCGAATAGCGATAGTATTTGAACGAGTACGAGTATTTCGAATACCGTAGTATTCGTTCGAATACCTACTCGATCGAATACTACTTGCTTATCTCTAGTGAAAAACAGTCTGCTGTTTTTGTTCGAGTGATGCCCCTTAAACAAGGTTCAGTTGGTTGGGTCAAAACAGAGAGGCCGATTGAATTAATTTGTTAATGCAAAATGAGTAACAGTTGGCCGCCAAAATTGAAACGGCACAAAGGTAAAATGGATGCAAAACAGACATCAAAAACAGACTTTATAGCCGTCAAATAACAGCAGTGTCATGTAAATAGGGTCCTAATGTAATGCACAGAAAGCATTTCAGATTTTCATGGCAGCGAAACATGGTCCATTAAAAAAATGAAATATGATTTAGACCCATTAACTCTTACTATTGTTAAGATGGCCATTTCATAGTGTTGTGTGAATAAGGCCTAGGGCTAAAGTCACACTACAGTGAATACTGGACATGTGACATCTGCTGTTTTAATGGACGTAACGCAGCACCATTCATTTCATTGTCAGTGAATGAGGGCTATTGTCGCAGACTATCAAAATATAGGTCATGTCTTATTTTTGGACGTTTTTACAGATCCCACTATACACTTAAATGTATGGGGGAAATCTGTGAAAATGGGTGCTTCTCAGATGCAAAACGTTTGTGAAAATTGGATGTTTTTCCACTGCTGTTTTGCATCTCTTTCTATTACTCAAGTTTAATGTTACATATATTGTTAAAGGCTAAGGTCCCACATAGCATGCCCCAGCCAAAAAGCGCTGAGGAAAAAACTGCAATGCATTCCTCTGTAAACTTTCTACTTCCATTATACCTATAGGGAAACCATCAGCATTTCTGTAGGTATAATTGACATGCTGCAATTTCCAAAACTACAACGATTTTGGAACTTGCAGCGTCGCCGGTCGTATTTTCCTACAATGTGTGGATGGGATTCGCTAAACTGTAAGTGACTGCAGTGACTGTAAAGCACCACGGCTATTGCAGCGGAGGCCCCGCCAAAGTATGCCAACTAAGATCTGTAAAGCACTCACTATTTGTCAACATGTCATACTTTATATAATAAAGGTTGCTGTATTAATGGCCCTGCTGTACGCAGTAAGGTGAAACGTCCCTCTGTGTGATACATAGACTATAATATGTGGCTGTTTACGTGAAAAGGGCCCAGATCGTCGATACTAATTATAGAGAAAATAGTCCAAAACATATTTGGGTAAAAAAATCACAATTTTGTTTTATGCAAAAATTTTATTTAAAAATATGTCAATTGTGCTTTCAATAAAAATTTTTTTGCTGTTTCGGACAATGTTACACCATAACCGTTACAATGATACCAAGAACTCCATATCGACAATGTGGGCCCTTTTCACATAAACAGCCACATATAGTTACATAGTTACATAGTAGATGAGGTTGGATAAAGATATTAGTCCATCAAGTCCAACCTATAACACTACAATCCCTACAGTGTTGATCCAGGGGAAGGCAAAAAAAAAACCTCATGAGGCTCGTGCCAATTGCCCTATTTCAGGGGAAAAAATTCCTTACAGACTCCAATCTGGCAGTCAGTATAAAACCCTGGATCAACGTGTCCTTAAAATCTAGAGACCATAACCCGTTATATTTGTCTCTTCAAGAAAGGCATCCAGGCCCTCTTTGAACTTGTTTAATGAGTCCACCATCACCACTTCCTGGGGCAGAGAGTTCCAGAGCCTCGCTGTTCTTACTGTGAAGAATCCCCTTCTATGTTTCTGGTGAAACCTTCTCTCCTCCAGACGTAGAGGATGTCCTCTTGTCACTGTCACTGGCCTAGGAGTAAAAGATCCTTAGAAAGTTCTTTGTATTGTCCCTTCATGTATTTGTACATTGTTATTAGATCTCCCCGTAGATGTCTTTTCTCTAAACTGAATAACCCCAAGTTTGTTAATCTATCGTTGTACTCCAGTCCACCCATTCCCCTAATCATTTTGCACTTTTTCAAGTTCACTTATGTCTTTCTTGTATATCGGGGCCCAAAATTGAACACAATATTCTAAGTGTGGCCGTACCAGTGATTTGTATAGAGGCATAACTATGTCCTTGTCATGAGAATCTAGACCTCTTTTGATGCATCCCATAATTTTATTTACCTTGGTAACAGCTGCCTGACGCTGGTCACTAAAGGTAAGCTTGCTGTCCACCAAAATCCCCAAGTCTTTTTCATTGGCAGTCTTACCCAGTAATTTACTATTAAGTACATAGTCATACATTTTATTATGTCGACCAAAGTGCATTACCTTACATTTGTCAACATTAAACTTCATTTGCCAAGTCTCCGCCCATGCTTCCAGTTTTCTTAGATCCCCTTGTAATATTCTACTATCCTCCTCATTATTGATTACCCTACAAAGTTTAGTATCACCTGCAAATATAGACACCCTACTTTGTAAACCCTCTACCAGGTCATTAATAAAGATAGAAAAAACATTAAAAAACACCAACGCGTTTCGGGACACGCAGTCCCTTAGTCATGGCATCCAATTTTTTTGTAATATAAACTCACTGAACCTGAAGATATTGTGTCCACCTATCAGAACAATTTTCACTGAAATATACTAGGAGGACTCTGGTATACTGTATAAAACTTAACTTTTAATAGAATAAATAATTAAAATATATCTAAAAAAAACGAGTGGTCAATGTTTCTTGTCACACTCAGGACCAACAAAATTGCCGTAGCAGATGAATATTTGCCTATAGACCTTGGCATACCATTCCCACTCACTGCACCTCCTGAGGGGAACAAACTCCAATTACAGGGGAAGGGCTCTGGCTAGCCTCCATCAACTAGTAAAGCACGTCCTTAACTTGAGGGGACAGCGCACCTTACTGGCATATAGCCTATGGAATCAGCATAGCTTACTGACCCTTCCTCCCTGTAAATAGCATGTCATAGCAAATCTTATGGGAGTTCAATATGATAGCGTAGGGTTCCGAATGAAACACCCAGTCTTCTCCAGAGCACTCGAACCTGAGGATACTGGCCTTATGCCACACCAACAGGACTCATGCCAGATGAAAACTGAATTTGGATCCACTAAACTCCCCACAGAGAAGCTACTTTTGACATGTAACTAAATAGCCCTGTCATCATGGTTCTGCCCTACGCGTTTCCACTATTCAAAGTATCATCAGGGGCTGTCTCAGGGTATTCACTGCAACAGTAGATACTATCGCTGGAGATAAAATTGTGTAGCGTGACCGCAGCGTGACCGCTCTGATGCCGGCGGTAACCCATGCTGTAAATGACCCACCTTATAAAGGACCGAGCTCCTCCCCTCCTCTCCACCACCTCCAATCAGAGGGCTGACACGGACATACCTCCACGCATGCGCGCTGCTCAAATCCCCTGCACTCATACAAGATCTTTGTACGGGACAGTCGCGCATGCGTATAAGAGGGCTCTGCTACATACGATACACTTGATACTGATACATATAAGTCACTGCTCACTACACGCATGCGCTCGTGAAACCAAGCCTGAGCGCCGTGTAGATTTAACAATGTTGATGCAGTATGTCATCAGTTAACTAGATACAATGTATAAGTGTAGAGCGATGTATGCAAGTGTACCCTGGGCAACTTTCTTCTATTCTATACAGGGGTAGTAAATCTCAACTGTCCCCAACTGAAGCCCACCAGAATGATATCTAAATGCACACTTTATACTAGAGCCTCTACCAAGGTGTACCCACTAAGTGCCAGCAAGAGGATCCTATGGAGGAACCCCCGTCAATAGATAACACCGACAGTCCATACATGGCAAACATCAATACTCTTTAAACAATTATTACAGAGTCCTGGTAGTATATTTCAGTGAAAACAATTTTTTTGTAATTATCATTAATATGGATTAAAGGACTTATTTTACTTATGTCCTCGGAGTGATGCCGATACTTCTTTCCTACCTCTACATACTCGTGTTTGCTGGTCTACAAACTGATCGTGCACCCCGTTTAAAGAGGACCTTTCACCATATCTGGGCACAGGCAGTGTTATATACTGCCAGAAAGCTGACAGTGCGCTGAATTCAGCGCACTGTCGGCTTTCCCGATCTGTGCCCGGTGTAAAGCGCTATCGGTCCCGGTACCGTAGCGCTTTACAGTCAGAAGGGCGTTTCTGACCATTAGCCAGAGACGTCCTTCTGCCTCGCGGAGCCAATCGCGCTGTGCTGTGGAGCGGGGAGGAACGCCCCCTCCCTCTCCTGATAATGCTAGTCTACGGACAAGCTGTGTGAGCAGAGGGAGGGGGCGTTCCTCCCGGCTCCACAGCACAGCGCGATTGGCACCGCGAGGCAGAAGGACGTTTCTGGCTAATGGTCAGAAACGCCCATCTGACCATAGAAGAGCTACGGTACCGGACCGTAAGCTCTTCACACCGGGCACAGATCGGGAAAGCAGACAGTGCGCTGAATTCAGCGCACTGTCAGCTTTCTGGCAGTATATAGAACTGCCTGTGCCCGGATATGGTGAAAGGTCCTCTTTAAGGACTTGTGATCACTCACGGTGAGCTCCAAAAACTTTTTCCTCTTTCTACCGATTAATAAAGATATTAAACAAGAGAGGACCCAATACTGACCCTTGTGGCACCCCACTGGTGACTGTGGCTAACAAGTACCCTCTGTTTCCTATCAGTGAGCCAATTGCTAACCCAAATCCATATGTTTTCCCCCAGTCCCAACATTCTCATTTTTTATATCAACCGTTTATGTGGAACAGTATCAAAAGCCTTTGAAAAGTCCAGGTACACCACGTCCACTGCATTACCCATGTCCAGGTACACCACGTCTACTACATTACCCATGTCCAGTCTTGAACTGACCTCCTCACAGAAGCTGATCAGATTAGTCTGACAGGACCGATTCCTCATAAACCCATGCTGATTGGGTGTTATAAGAATATTTATATTGAGATACTCCAGGATAGCATCTCTTAGAAAGCCCTCAAATATCTTTCCCACCACAGAAGTTAAACTTGTATTAGTGTTTATAAACATTTTCTTTATTAAATGAGATGAAATTGTTTATTCATCCTTTATTTTCCAGTTTCTACACAAATGTTGAGTACAAGTTATGCCGGCAAACTGTTACATCTGATGCCAAATTGCTGAGATGTGGTTAAGAATAGAGACAGATGGTATGTTCAACCTTAGCGTTGCACATGCTGCTACTAACCTAGTGTGAACACATGAATCATTCAATATTGCTTTGAATAAATTGTTTAAATATCACCTGGATGATTGCCATTTTACTGCTTGACGCACAAAAGACACATTTCTGCATTACAAAAAACCTTTTAAACAACATGTATTAGTAAAGATAAGTTCATGAGTCCTATTACAGCTCAATTCCATACACTTTCCTCTGTTTGGCTTTTGTCAGCAGGCCACATCACATTGCCATACATGTATACAGGCATGTATATCCTGCATTTACTGACACATTGCCTGAGTCTAGAACGTGGCTCATAGTTTGTGGCACTTGAATAAAGTGCTGACACAAAAATTTACAGTTATGTTTATGGTCCCATGAAATGAATGGGTCTGTACATTTATCTGCAATTGCGGATAGAACTACAGTCGTGTGCAGGAGGACTTACGGCTATTGCTGATTGTAGACTGTAAGATCTCTACCTGTGTAATGCCTCTTCTTGTATCTGGATGATTAAAGGGGAAAATAAGGACTCCATATGCCAAACTGGTTAAGGTATAATGGGTTGACTATCTGTCCCTGTAAGAATTGCTGTCTGGAATATTTAGGGAAGTAGCATTTGTACATGGGTGAAATTTATGAGATTTGTTTCAATGAATATTCATGAGGCATGGTCCTCGGTTTTTTTTAAGCCAAACCTGTTAAATATGAATCAGAAGTACTGTCATTATACTCGGGGGTATCCTCGGACCCCAGAGCATAGTATTTGAGGACTAGGGAAAGTGATTAAAAGTAACAAACTGTTATACTCAACTTACTTCACCTGTCATGGGTGTCTGATGGTTCCCCGGAAACTTCTTCAGGCCTATTTCGGACTCTGGCTGACATCACTGTGTTTGTCCCAGCTTCATGATATCCGTGCACCCCAAGTGACTGCTGAGGCCCATCCATAGGTCTCACCAGTGACGTGGCATCAGCAAGAGGCTAGAAAAGGCCTGAAGAGGACGCCCAAGAGAGGTGAGACAAAGTGAGTATAACAGTTTATTTTTACCCTCTTTTCCTGGGCCTCCACTTATTATACTCTGGGGTCTGAGGAGACTCCAGAGTACAATAGTGTGTTATGGGTCGCAAACCCCAAAACTTTTGGAAAATTCAGGTCTTGTGTCCAAATCAGTTCAATCATCTCTAGTAAAAGGTATTCAGAAGGCCATTTATGGGCAAGACCCGAGGGAATGAAAGATTGGCGCTCTTGCCTCTACCCACCCAGATGCCATCATTGCTGTTGATCATAGCATCATACGCTAGGTTCACACCTGCGTTCAGGGTCTCCGTTCTATGGTTTCCGTCTTCTGCATGCCAGAAGACGGAAACCATATACCGGGTCCGGCCGTGAGCGGCGGTGAGCGTTTTAGGCTCTCCGCCGCGAAACCGTTTTTTTTAATCCGGACACAGAGTACTGCATGTCCGACTCTGTGTCCGGATTATAAAACCCGGTTTCGCGGCGGAGAGCCTAAAACGCTCACTGCCGCTCACGGCCGGACAGCTTTCTCACCCATTCAAATGAATGGGTGAGAAAAACTCCTGCAGGTTTCCGTCTCCTGCCTCTGTTTTAGGCAGGAAACGGAAACCTGAAGTACGGAGTGCCGGCGCAGATGTGAACGAGCCCTGAGGCATTAAATCGTAAGAGTAGGAACATTTTCAGACTCTGGCAGCTAGTCCCAGGTATAGTACATCCGGGACCTGGAAGCCACGTAGCAGGCACAGCTTCCGTGCTGTTAGCTATATGCTAAGTGCAACATAATAGCACAATGGAGAGTGTGAAGATGTTAATATGCAAATTATTACCAAAGAGTGCCAAAGGGCATGTTGAATGTTTTTAGTTAACCATAACCTTTTCAGTTATTTCAAGTATGTTTTTCTGTTTATGAACATACAGCTTTTCATAATCTTAAATGCTGACTTGACTTGCTTTTTCAGCATATGGCAAATTTTAATACAACAAAGAGGCTCAATTTTATGGATTACATTCATTTCGCAGAAGCCATATTTTAATGCACTGCTATTTCCACTAATTTGATTCCATTAGCAGAATAATGAGGTGCATTGTTGCATTAAGGAGAACTACTGCACACCTCCGAAAGAACTGACACATTTTGGAAAGCTTTTAGCTTGGTATCCTTTTTTTAACACTGCTTAAGTGAACAAATGTCATCCTTTAAAGTACATTTATTAAATTTGGTCTTGATTTTAATGCAGGATTTCCTTTGACGCAGTGCACTCTTTGGTAATAATTCAGGTGCTTTTAATGCTATTAGGCTTTTGAGACAAAAACAGATGACTTTTTTGCAACATTTCATCTAATATTAATTATAGAAATACATAAACAATTTCCAATTTCATTTAACTGTCTGTAACCCACCCATTTTTATTGTGTATGTGAAGTTAATTTTCAACTTGATTTCCTAATTCATAGATAATATTTAATTTGTATATTTTATCATAATATCTTATCTGTATTTTAATTTGTCATAGGTCACAATTTTAATTCACTTTCTGCACAGAACAATATAGCACTTGTTTTATTGCTTCTGCAAATTAAGGATACTTAATAGCATAGGTTTAGCAGTGGTTTTCCTGCTGGAACCACATCGGGTCTTTTACTACATTCAGCCTAGGAGGGTGCAGTGGGAAATGCCCTGCAGCTACACCTCCCTATATCTCATCCTTTATCACTGTCTACAACCCTATCTGTCCTCTTCATTCTGCCAATGACCTTAGACTTGCATTCTCTGTTATCCGAACATCACACTCCCATATTCAAGACCTTTCTTGAGCTGCACTGGTGCTCTGGAATGCTTTACCCCAGACAAATTGATTAATACAGCAGCTTCAAAACTACCCTAAGGTCACATCTGACTAGTCAGGTTTTATGACATCACCCGATAACATTGTTCTACCCCTCAACACACTGCTATAGCAATTTTTATCCTAAGCTATCCTTCCTACCCTATTTCTCAGAATCTCATCCCTTCATCTAGAAGTTACCCTGTACTCCCTGCACTTAGTATCTGTAAATTCACAGATACCAAATGGTGATGGGTTAAGGTTATTTAACCTTATTTATAGAGATGAGCGAGTAGTACTCGATCGAGTAGGTATTCGATCGAATACTACGGTATTCTAAATACTCGTACTCGATCGAGTACTACTAGCTGTTCGAATGTAAAAGTTCGATGCAGAACCAGCCTTGATTGGCAGAATGCTATACATTGCCAATCAATGCTGGTTCTTCTCTTAACTTTAGAAGTCTTCTCCCTGTGCAGCGCTCCCACGGCCTCTTCCGGCTCTGCATTCACTCTGCCAGGCATCGGGCCTGGGCAGAGCCGACTGTGCATGTCTGCTTGTAGTGCGGGCATGCGCAGACGGCTCTGCCCAGGCCCGATGCCTAGCAGAGTGAATTCAAGGCCGGAAGAGGACGCGGGGACGCTGCGCAGGGAGAAGAATCCAGCCCGACCCTCACTCGTGGACTTGGTAAGTAGAATTTGATCGAATGTTGCCTACCCCTGAAACGAGCATTTCCCTCCATAGACTATAATGGGGTTTGAAACCCGTTCGAACAGTTAAACAGTGTGCGGCTGTTCGAATCGGATTTCGAACCCCCAACATTTTAGTGTTCGCTCATCTCTACTTATTTATTAAAAGTTAACTGGACCATTGTACCATACAAGCCCTCTGACCTCTTGTGTCCCCCTATTTCCTCATAGAATGTAAGCTCTCACGAGTCAGGCCCTCACTCCTATTGTTTGATATTGTCACATTGTAATGCCTCATATTTCGTGTTCATGTGTCCTCTGATTTGTAAAGTGCTGTAGAATATGTTGGAGCTATATAAATAAAGTTATTATTATTATTATTATTATTATTATTATTATTATTATTATTATTATTACATGTAGATGTTAATTCCTTCAGTATATATGCGATACTATACTTTTAATCAGCTTGATAGTGTCCATTATCCTCTCATTAGTTAACATTTAAAAATTTTAACATTTTTTGCAAAGTTACACACCTTTTCTGCCGCAATTGTACCAAAAAACTTGAGTACATGTTTTGCAACATATTAGTGAATGGTTTTAGACAATTTTTATGATTTGTTGCTCATCTGAAAGGAGTTTGGCCTACTGGGAAAGAAGTGTGGCTTCATATATGAAATCTTGTGCAAAATGTTGGCATATTTTCTGGTGTAAACTAATCCAGAAAATTTTAAAATATGCAAAATTTGACATTCAGTTGAGGGGCAACACGGTGGCTCAGTGGTTAGCACTGCAGCCTTGCAGCGCTGGGATCCTGGGTTTGAATCCCACCAGGAACAACATATGCAAGGAGTTTGTATGTTCTCCCTGTTTTTGGGTGGATTTCCTCCCATTCTGCAAAAGACATATTGATAGCAATGTACATTGTGATCCCTATATGGGGCTCACAATCTACATAAAACAAACAAAAAAAATTACATCCAGTTTAATGGCACAATTTAAGTCTGTCAACTTTACACGGCCTGACTATTATGCAGTATAAGTAAATCTGTCTCATTGTCAAAATGTCCTCAATTTTCAAGATGGCAGTGGCTACTGTAAATATTGGTTCAGGCATTCAAAAATGTCCTCTTAGGATTTATACTACTTGTGTTCCTCACCATTTTTGTATCTATAATATTCTGTATAACTACTAGTAAGACAACTAGTAAAAGTGTGTGTTAGGAGGGCCCCAAATAATATGGTCCCCAAAAAATTACCCAGAGATAAAAGACATACTCCATATTATGCTTACTAAGGAATATGCTTACCCATTTTTTTTATACAAAAAGATCTGAAGCAACATAAACACAGCGATATCAAGAATTTTTTTTCATTCCACATGTGTCAATACCATGGACTTCTAGTATATTTACTTACAAAGATTTTTGATGAAGGGATATGTTCTATGCTATACAGTATTACTGTACTGTACTCTTATCAATATGTATTTAAGGGTTATCTATATAGCTTTGATGTTGTTCATACTAGGTGAACCACTCTTCAATTACAATGTAATCTCTTCAAGGGCTTGATTCAATGCTATTCTATAAAGTGCAATGTAATGCACAGCTAAGGGCAAATAGGTATTTCTGAGGTGACTTCTCATTGACCTCAGAACTTCTCTGAGAGTAGAAGAAAATAGCTTAATGGCAGAATATGTCTACATTACCGGGAGCATTGTACTGACCTAAAATGAAAGTCCAAGAGGATACAACACAGTCCCATTTGGCAATTAATAGGCTTTAAACTGGCAATTTAAATGCTTTAACGAAGCTTGCTAATGAGAAAATGCAAGGTCCAAAGTCCCAAACGGACACAAAATAAGTAAGAGTGACATCAAGATCTTGTGCCGAAGGCAGGACATATCACCCAAGATAACAGAAGTTGTTTTTTGTGGAAAGTTCACAAACTTCCTATCATAATGAGATAGATGATACAACTGAATAGTGTAAGCATTTCTAGAATACTATAGAATAGCTTTCCAGACAGCATCCATGGGGAATTTTTTTTCCCTCCTATTATTTTTGAAATTACAACTGGAATATACATTGGTTTTACTTGTGAATTTAGAAAGCCTCATCCCAAACCACATGAAAACGGCACATATTTTCAGGGTGTCATTGCACCCTTAAAGCTATACTATCCCATCCAGCATAAAAATTCATCCTTTACCATCATCAGACACTCTTAGTGCCCCTCACATAATATAATGCTCCCCAGTGGCCCAACACACAGTATACACAGTACATAATAATTCTCCCCAGAGGCCCACAGATACCTAATAATGCTCCCCAATTGCCCCAAGACAAGTAGCAATGCTTCACAGTGGTCCCCAGCTAAGTATTAATCCTCCCCAGTGACCCTCCCAGCAAATGAAAATGTTCCCCTTAGCTCCAGGCAAGTGGTAATGCTCCTTAGTGCCCCCCAGGCATGTGGTAATGCACCCCAGTGTCAACAGGCAAATAGTAATGGTCCCCAGTGGCCCTCAGGGTAATAGGAAACTCCTCAATGGCCCCCATGAAAGTAGTAACAATCCTCATTGCCCCCTCCAGGAAAATGGTAATGCTCCCCAGTGGGAGCCATTTGTTTCATATGAACATAGTTGTACAGACTGTGTTGTTTCAAAGAAAATTGCTTACAAAGTATTTTTACACTGATTTGTATTTATCTGTTTTGATTTATTTTAATAGTTTTCTTTTTTTTTTTGTATAACGTCAGTTTTTATTGGAACCGTCATAGGGTACTTACATAGACATAATTTTTAAAAAACTGTAAATCTGTTTATTAAACAGCTTTTTTCTTCACAAAACTTTATTCAGCTTAATTTTACAATTCTAAGGGTAGTGCCAGACAGCAGTTCCCCAGTGCTGTAGATGAACCCTGGAGGAAGGGGCACAAGAGACAGTGAGCCCTGGTCTGAAACCCCCCACTGTCCCTTCCCGCTTTCCGGTCCTATCTGGTCCTATCCTAGGTAATAGGCGACAACTGGACGACAAAATCCTTCCTAAATACATGACACACAAAACGCGGACAAGACAAACAACAAGGGAGGTCAGCTAGCCAGGGGTCAGTAACAGTCGAGCACTGCAGTGCCAAATCAAAGTCCAAAAGAGTAGTCAATAGGTCAAGAATCAGAATACAAGAATAAACAGCAAGAGAAAAGCTAGCACACACAAGGCAATAGCAAGCACAAATGTGAATGAGAGCCAAGAATAAATAGGGAGGAAGAACCTGCCCTGGAGTTGATAGGTGGATAGGCTGTCAATCACAGGGCAAGGCTAAACTTAACTATTAGAGGAACAGAGGGAAATGAAGGTGAAGGCAGGTGTGGTGGAAAATCAATTACAGAAATAGAGCCATGTTCACACAGTGCAACCAAAAACTCTAAGCAAGAAATGAAACTGCACACGCCTCCTGCACCACAGCATGCGAGCAGAGGGTGGCGCAGTGACCTGAACAGGCAGTGATGTTACAACAATTGACTTAATGTTGTAATTTTTGGTAATTTGATAATAAGATTTTACCTATAGGTAAGGTATGGTAAGTCATCAATCTGCAATCAATCTACTTAGACATACCTGTGGGTGCATGTGGACATATACATGCTGTATATTAGTATCGCCATTTACTTTAAACTAAATAAACAATGAATAGAACATGTAATGTTTCCAAGACATTTACTATTTTGACCTTGTTTTTTTTTTTTTTTTTGTTTTGGTTTTTTTTAAGCTCAGTTGCTTAAGGAAGACAACCCCTACTAGGTTGAATGGACTTTATAATGGTTAGGTCTCAGGTACTCATTTTCTTAACTATATTATATAAAACATTAGAAACTACAGTTTCCTGTTTTTACAACTCATTACTGAAGTGTTTTCCCAAGAGATCAACTTGATAATGGAATAGGTTCCTTTGAAAGGAACGCTAATCATAGAAAAAATGAGAAAAGTAACCAGGTGTAGATAATCTTGCCCCCACGGGTGTTCAGTGGGCATCATCTTCTGCATCTTAACCTGAGTCAGCCTTCACAAAGTGAGTGGAGATTAGCAAACCTTCTTTTTCTTGTAGACAGGACACAGCAAGGAGACTCCAGATCCAACCAGTTGTACTACATCCAGACACAGGGGTGAAGAAGGAGACATGGCTGAGAGAACACATAGCGAGGGTATAGAGAAAATTTATTTATAGGACAGTTTAAATTGTAGTATATGATAAATTAAGACTGAAGTAGGAGATTAAGGGAGAAAATATTTTTAATCTTTTTGTGCATTTTCTATGTTTAATTTTCATTTAGGCTGAGGCCCCATTAAGCAGAAACACAGCTTTTTTTGTTGCAGTTTTTTTTTTTTTAATTTTTTGTAGATTGTGTTCCCTATATAGGGCTCACAATTAGGGTTGAGCGATCATGTTCAGAAAAGATCGGATTCCGATCGGCGATCGAGAAAATTTCACGATCGCCATCTGAATTCTGAACACGATCTTTTTATGTGGGATCGTGATCAGTGACCTTTTCCCACAATGCATTGCTTAGCCTTCACACTGAGTATACGCTGTATACTCAGTGTGAAGGCTCCGCTGCAGTTCCATAGGAATGAATGGAAGCAGCCAGCATACAGCGTTAACCCCTTGCGCGCCGGCTGCCTCCATTCATTGGAATGGGAGGCTAAACTAACATCTGTAGCAGCTACTTACCTCTAGAGATGGCTGCTCCGGTGCCCTCCTTCTTCTTGCCTCGCTGTCCCGCCTCCCAGGTTAGTGTATAAAGCGCTAGGTAGGCGGGGCTTGTGGCTTAGGAGAGTGTGGGCGGTTACAGGGCGCGGAGATGTGATGTCTCCCCTCCCAGTACCCGCCCACACTCTCCTAACCCGCCCACACTCTCCTAACCTGGCAGGGAGGGGGCAGGGAGCAGCGTGGAGCGGCAGTGAAGCAAAGAAGAAGGCACCGGGCACCGGACCAGCCATCTCTGGAGGTAAGTGGACACCAGGGGGGACTAAGTAGCCAGAGGATTAAAAAAAAATCCTCTGGCTACTTTAGTGATTCACTACACAGTGTGGATTCTAACAATTGTTAGATTCCATGCTGTATAGTGAATAGGATTGCTTTTAAAATCTGATCTCCGATTAATAAAAAAATCCCATTGACTTGCATTGGGATCAGAATTGGGATTGAGATCGGGTTCGAATGAAAAATGATCGGAAATCGGATTTTAAAATTGATCCTGAAAAGTCAAGATCGGCTCAACCCTACTCACAATGTATATTTTTCCTTATCAGTTTGTCTTTGGAGTATGGGAGGAAATCCATGCAAATATCTTAGAAGGATTCGAACCCAGGACTCCAGTGCTGCAAGGCTACAGTGCTAACCACTGAGCCACCATGTTGCCCCTGCAAGACCAAAAATGTTGTGTAAAACACTTAAGAAATATGATGGAAGACATATATGATGAGATAACATAAGATAAAATTAGATAATCCTTTAAAAATCTCACCATAGAGAAAATCATTGTGTTGCAAAAGCATGATAATACAATAATAATACAAGAAAAACAACATACAAAAAGCTCAGATACAAAGAGGAAAAGATATAGAAAGAAAAGATAATAGGAGTCATAACAGAAACTTCAGTATCTTGCTGCCCCCTTGTTGCGCTTTTTTGAGCTAAATGCAGGTGTGGTAGAAGTATAAGAACTTCCTGTATTACCCATTCCTCTTGTAGACACTCCTGGCTTTGGATCAAAAAAACCACAGCAAAATTTTCAATAAATGAATCTGCGTTTCCGCAACGTGGGGTCTTAGCCTCAAACATTATATTTTGTCATGGTGCACATCATAATAAGAATCAATGTTAAACTATTTTTATAAGGGGAATATGCAAATCTGTCTTCCAAGATGTAAAGAGGGAGACAGTGCCTCTGTTATGCTGCCCTCTATAGGAAGCACCCTGAACATCATGCCTGACTTTTCGAGGTCCAACCAGACCGAAACGGCATCCATAGCTGAGAAACTGTCTTGGTATAAAACCCACATTATACAGTAAAGGCTTCTGGGAAAGTCAGGCTTGAGGTTCAGGGTGCTTCCTATAGAGGGCAGCATAACAGAGGCCCTGTCTCCCTATTTACATCTTGGGAGACAGATTTGCATATTCCTCCCATAATCCCTTGCAGTGGAGCAACTATGGCTGTATAAGTCTCCACACACCTAATAGGTGGTCTCTCCATAAGGATGGACATTATTCCCATATTTTTATAAGAGAAAATAAGTCCTTACTGAACCACATTCAACAACTACATGGCACAGAAACTTGAAATGGGACACGTAAAAGAAAGATTTGGTTTATATGGTATTCCTAGCTGTTTGTGCGATGTTCTTGTGGTGTAAATGGAGCATGAATTAACTTTGCCCGTATAACTTGGCATAATTCAGATTAAAATGCTTTTCTGACAAAATAATTGATTTGCATGACTGGAGATGCTTCACAGAACCCTTCCAATTATTCTCTGCTACTCAGTCTGTGCCATTACAAAAGAACAACAGATGGCACTTTCAGCTGTAAACGTGAAATGCTATACTGTACACTTGGTGGATGGCGAAAAAAAAAAAAAAAAAGAAATGTCTTGTCCAGAATTTAGAATTGTATCCCATTCCTCCAGTTTGGTTTCTGTAAGAACTTTTTTTTTTCGTTTCTTTTCATTTTTTTTTTTTTTTTTTACAAGCTAACAAGTTTGATGTGGCCCAGTGTCTCATTTCTTTCCAGGCTTGCAGCTGTTTTGGCAACAGAAGAAAAATCCCTATAACAAATCAAATAAAAGCCTATTCTGTGAAGAGGAACTGGAAACAGCAGGCCTCAAAGTGGACTGCACATGAGATTCCTTGTTCTGGCTTTCAACACAACTCAAATCAGAAACACATTATCATAATCTCAAACAGCTCCCTGCTAACGTAAAGCAGATGGCGAGCAACAAGCCTTGCTTCATTAATATATACATTCCAGCATTCAACTCTTCAGAAAATAAGAAGAGACCACTTATATCCGAGCCCATATGATCTCATAATGTTAATATGTCATTGTCAGTTTATTTTTGCTTTGTATTCCAAGTGACTGATGTTCAATTTGTTGTATAACATTTTGTAGATGTTTAGGAAATACAAGCATTTTTTGTCTTTAGGCTGTGAAGAAATTAAACGGGGTAAAAAGTCTGCCAGAAAGTTAATGACTTCCATGTACTTCAATTGAATAAACAAATATCAATTTATATAGTATTTGCCTTTTTGACTGACTTCCTCTTTTTTTTTCCTTTTGAGTTCTTAAATCTGGTAAAAAGCATTTGGCATTCAGACATTCAAGAGAACCCATAAAAATGCAGGCCTTTTTTTTTTTGTTTTTCTTTTTTATGTTGTATAAGGGCTCAAAATATTTTTGAGTCTATCCCAAGAAAGCTATTAATTTTAATGAGGATGAAAACAACTTCAATACTTAGGCTGTGCTCCAAAGAAATGGCAGACGCAAGCAGAAGAAACCCTGTCTGCACACAGTCACTAAATAGTCTCAGTTTTTTCTCACTAGCTCCCAAAAGCCTTACAATTTTTATTTTACAGTTCACATAGCCATATGAGGACTTGGGTTTTTTTTGAGAGGCAAATTGTAGTAGCTAATGGGCCAAAAGTTTTGAGAATGACACAAATATTATATTTTCACATGATCTGCTGCCCTCTGGTTTTTATGTGTGTTTGTCAGATGTTTTTATCACATAGAGAAATATAATTGCAATCATATTATGAGTTACAAAAGCTTATATTGACAGTTAGAATGAGTTAATGCAGCAAGTCAATATTTGCAGTGTTGACCCTTCTTCTTCAGGACCTCTGCAATTCTCCCTGGCATGCTCTCAATCAACTTCTGGACACAAATACTGACTGATAGCAGTCCATTCTTGCACAATCAATGCTTGCATTTTGTCAGAATTTGTAGGTTTTTGTTTGTCCACCCGTTTCTTGATGATTGACCACAAGTTCTCAATGGGATTAAAATCTGGGGAGTTTCCAGGCCATGGACCCAAAATCTCTATGTTTTGTTCCCTGAGCCATTTAGTTATCACGGTTGCTTTATGGCAAGGTGCTCCATCATGCTGGAAAAGGCATTGTTAATCGCCAAACTGCTCTTGGACGGTTGGGAGAAGTTGATCTTGGAGGACATTCTGGTACCATTCTTTATTCATGGCTGTGTTTTTAGGCAAGACTGTGAAAGAGCCGATTCCCTTGGCTGAGAAGCAACCCCACACATGAATGGTTTCAGTATGCTTTACAGTTGGCATGAGACAAGATTGGTGGTAGCGCTCACCTCGTCTTCTCCGAATAAGCTGTTTTCCAGATGTCCCAAACAATCGAAAAGGGGATTCATCAGAGAAAATGACTTTACCCCAGTCCTCAGCAGTCCACTCCCTGTACCTTTTGCAGAATATCAGTCTGTCCCTGATGTTTTTTTCTGGAGAGAAGTGGCTTCTTTGCTGCCCTCCTTGAGACCAGGCCTTGCTCCAAGAGTCTCCGCCTCACAGTGCGTGCAGATGCACTCACACCTGCCTGCTGCCATTCCTGAGCAAGCTCTGCATTGCTGGTAGCCCGATCCCGCAGCTGAAGCACTTTTAAGAGACGGTCCTGGCGCTTGCTGGTCTTTCTTGGGCGCCCTAGAGCCTTTTTGCCAACAATGGAACCTCTCTCCTTGAATTTCTTGATGATGCGATAGATTGTTGACTGAGGTGCAATTTTTCTAGCTGCTATACTCTTCCCTGTTAGGCCATTTTTGTGCAGTGCAATGATGACTGCACTTGTTTCTTTAGAGATAACCATGGTTAACAGAAGAGAAACAATGATGCCAAGCACCAGCCTCCTTTTAAAGTGTCCAGTGGTGTCATTCTTACTTAATCATGACAGATTGATCTCCAGCCCTGTCCTCATCAACACCCACACCTGTGCTAATGGAGCAATCACTGAAACGATGTTAGCTGGTCCTTTTAAGGCAGGGCTGCAATGATGTTGAAATGTGTTTTGTGGGATAAAGTTCATTTTCTAGGCAAAATCACTGATCACTCTTTATAACATTCTGGTGAATATGCAAATTGCCATTAGAAAAACTGAAGCCGTAGAAGCAGTAGACTTTGTAAAAGGTAATATTTGTGTCATTCTCAAAACTTTTGGCCATGACTGTATGTATATATAAAATATTCCACATGACGTACTACATTTTGAAAAAAAAATAGGTTTTGTTTTTACACCATTCAATGCTAGTCAATGTGATCATGGCAATACCAAACTTCAGCTTAGGTCAGCTTCAAACCTGCCTTCAACATAATTGGTTGGTTTACGGCATGGGCATTGGTGTAACATGAAGCTCTAGGACCCAAATGTAAAATCTGTAATGGAGTTTTTATTCACCATGCTATATGAAATGTCTGGTTATGCTGTAGGCCTTTGGGTCCCATCAGCTTCTAGCTCTGTATAACTATAACTTTGCCCCTGAGTTTTATCCCAATTGCGGAATGTTTTCTCAACAGTGTGTGTATAGTGTTTGTTTAAATGCTTTCTGCTACCCTGGTACTATATATTGTAGATTGTGGCCCTGGCCTAATATTGTTTTGCAATGTCTAAAAACCTATATAAAAAAATACGAATCAAAAACTTAAAAAAACAAACAAAAAAACAAAAAACTGTTTTTACTGACCCACATAACGTTTACATATTTTGGTCTACAGACCTGTGTAAGGCCAGGGCAAAAACCACAAATCCCATCCACACATTGCAAAAAAATACCCGCAGTGGAAATGCTGCGATTTCCAAAACCGTCACATTTTTGGAAATCGCAGCATGTCAATTAAACCTATGGAAACGCTGGCGGTTTCCCTATAGGCAGAAAGTCCACAGAGGAAAAGTGTTGCGGTAAAAACTGTGATGCGTTTCCGCTGCGGTTTTTCTTGAAGAACTTTTTGGCTGCGGCCTGCTATGTGGGGTTAGGCATAACTTTTGGCCGTTATATATGCGTTTGTGTCACCAATGTGGCTCAATTTTTTTCTATCTAGTGGTTGTCAGAATTAGTGATGAGGGCACCAATCTTGCCCTCCAGTTAGCGGTAGTTAGAATCTTAAACATTACTACCCTATTCTGTGTGGTGTGTGGATGTATATGTATGTTACAACCAATTTGGACTCAATATTTATTTGGGATGTCTGAATATAGGGTATATTGGTGGTGACTTTGGGATATGTTTTACTAGTTGGACATACCATTACACTACCGTTGATTACTGGCATCATAATAGGGGTTTGTGCACACTTTATACCCCGGGTGAGCCTCATCCGCTAGTTTTTGCATCACGCTGTATTTTCTACAACCACTTTTACCCTCACGTTATTTATACATTTGGCTATCCAAGTATATTTTTCTTGGATCTTTTATTATATATTAAATAAAAGTTATATTTTAATGTACCCTACATTTTTATGTCCTTTTTGGTTATTCCTGCTATGTGGGGTTCCTTCACTTTGCAGCAGAAGCTGTCTTTTTAATAGGTAGCATCAGGGTCGGACTGGCCCGCCGGAGCACCGGGGGGTTCCCCGGTGGGCCCCCGAGCCTGACTATTAATTTTATCTAAATACACTTGTCAGGGGCCCGATCGGGATCCTGACCGTGCCAAAATGGGCCCCTGTACCAATCGCTGGGAGTGTGTGTCTCTGCTCCCTGCACTGCACACTGCCGTCACTAGCAGGAGCTGTGCTGCCCCTCCCCCACACAGATCGGAGTGTGCAGGGGGACGTCTGCCGGCTGCTGTAAACAGAGCTTTCACCACAGCCAGACAGGACAGACAGGACACAGCCAAATGTAAGTACATTTTTTGGGTAAAATATGTATATTTAATGTGTGTATATTTGTGTAAAGTGTCTGATATACTGTGTGAGTCCTGTATATTTGTAGATAGGTGTGTGTGTATGTATATGAATGTATGTGTGTAAATGTATGTTATATGTATTAGGCCTGGTTCACATCTTCCCTTTTCGGGAAGTCCACTGTGGGGAATAATACAGTGTGCAGGGGCCACTATGGGGCATAATACTTTGTACAGGGGTCACTATGGCACATAATATTGTGTGCAGGGGCCACTTTGGGGTATAATACTGTGTGCAGGGGCCACTATGGGGCATAATACTGTGTACAGGGGCCACTGTGGGGTATAATACTGTGTGCAGGGGCCACTATGGGGTATAATACTGTGTGCAGGGGCCACTGTGGGGAATAATACAGTATGCAGGGGCCACTATGGGGCATAATACTTTGTACAGGGGTCACTATGGCACATAATATTGTGTGCAGGGGCCACTCTGGGGTATAATACTGTGTGCAGGGGCCACTATGGGGTATAATACTGTGTGCAGGGGCCACTGTGGGGTATAATACTGTGTGCAGGGGCCACTATGGGGTATAATACTGTGTGCAGGGGCCACTATGGGGTATAATACTGTGTGCAGGGGCCACTGTGGGGCATAATACTGTGTGCAGGGGCCACTATGGGACATAATACTGTATGCAGGGGACACTATGGGGTATAATACTGTGTACAGAGGCCACTATGGTGCATAATACTGTGTGCAGGGGCCACTATGGGGGATAGTACTGTGTGCAGGGGCCACTAAGGATTAGGCCCTACTGAGCAAAACACAGTTAACGCTGGGTTCACACCAGCGTCTGGTCTCCATTCTGAGGTTTCCATCTTCTGCATGTAGAAGACAGAAACCTATCGGTTTGAGTCCGGCCGTGAGCGCCGGTGAGTGTTTTATGCTCTCTGCGGCAAAACCGTTTTTTTTTTTTTAAACCAGATAGAAAGTCCTGCATGTCCGACTCTGTGTCTGGTTAAAAAAAGAAACGTTTCGCCACGGTGAGCACAAAACGCTCACAGGAGCTTACGGACGCACATTCATTTGAATGGGTTTGAAAAATGCCTGCAGGGCGGAGACCCCGGGCGCAGATGTGAATGAGCCCTTAAAAACACTTTCTATTTTTTTAAGCACACTGCCGATCGCAGTGTGCAGGGGGAAGTCTGCCTGTCTCAGTGTCTCCCAGTGCGGTCCAGTCCGGCATGTAACTAGCAGCAGAACTGCAGGACCGGAGCACTGGGAACAGATGAGTGCAGGGTTTTTTTTATGTGTACTTTGTTTTTCACCTCCCAGGACTAATTAACAAAAAAAAAAAATTATGCTGGACAACCTCTTTAAAGTGTGGGTCATTTTGGGGGGAAATTAAAGGGGTTGTCCAGGCATAATTTTCTATGGTTTATCGTCAGAATAGGCTATAAATGCCTGATCTGTAGGGGGCCCACACCAAGCCCTCAGACCGATCAGCTGTATGGAGCTACTTCTGGTACCAGTCCTGTACACAATACGGGGCCAGAAGCAGAAAGCTCTGTCCACTGTATATCAGCCGGCACCTTCTCTGCATCTCGGCACTTATTGAAGTCAGTGGGAGCTGAGCTGCAGTGAATCTGCCAGGCAACTATACAGTGGATGAAGCTTTCTGCTCCCAGTCCTGTGTCGTGTACAAAACGAGCGCGGAAACGGAAACCTCTGTGGAGTTTCTGCAAAAAGCGCTGCAGGAAAAACTGATGTGTCGGCGCCGGGGGTTTTCCCGCAGCGTTTTTTTGCTGTGGGACGCTGTGTTAGGCATTATCCTTATAGTGTGGCGTGCAGTATGTTGAGATGGTAAAGAGGAGCTCTCACCTCCTGGGACACTTGCGGTATAATACACTGCTAGAGAGCTGACAGTGCGATGATTTCAGCGCACTTTCAGCTTTCCCATTCTGTGCCCCCGGTGAGGAGCTATCAGTCCGTAGCTCTTCACTGTCAGAAAGGCGTTTCTGACAGTCAGTCCGGAACACCCTTCCTCACAGCAGCGTCTATAGTGCTGTAATGTGAGAGCGCTATAGGCGCTCAGTGTCATCGCTGGCTGGTAAGCAACGACCCCTCTCACAGTACAGCGCTATAGACGCTACCGTAAGGAAGGGCGTTCCTGACTGACTGTCATAACGCACTTCTGACGATGAAGATCTACGGTACCGGCACAGAACGTGAAAGCCAGTAGTGCGCTGAATTCAGGGCACTCTTGGCTTTCTAGCGGTGTATTAAACCTCATGTGCCCCAGATGGTGAAAGGTCTTCTTTAAGGATTAGGCACAACACCGAGATGCAGCTAAAAAAACATTGTGGGAAAAAATTGCAGTGAATCTCAATATATTTTTTTCCACAGTGTTTTTCATTGAGCTTTTGTCCCCAGCACTCCGTTGTCCCCACCTGTGTCTGTTAGATACAGGATTTCCAGAAATGAGACCTAATTGGTGTCAGTGGTCCCATGAGGTGCAGGACTCCCAGGATGGAGGCACCAGTGCGAGACTGAATGGACACTGGTAGCGGACAACGGAGCAACAGGAACAGGTGAAGGCACTTTTTATTTTTTATTTTACACCTCCCTCCCAGCACATGGGTCACTCCAATTCCTGGACAAATCTTTAAAGGGTTTATCCATCTTTGTAATATTGATGGTCTGTCCTTGGGATAGACCATCAATATTACATCTGTGATGACACAACAGCCTGGACCTCTGCAGATCAGCTGTTCCAGGACAGCACAGCTATAGGTAATGCTAACATTTCTAGGAGCCACGCTGTTCACTTTCCATACAGTATGTGGCAATAAGTTTAGGTAGTGCAGTGTTGCACATCGTATGGCGGGAAAGCAGCATGGCTCCTGATATGTTATTACCTTCAACCGCCCTGTCTTGGTATCGCTGGTTTGCAGGGATCCTGATGGTGGGCCCCTAGAAATAATTCCACTGGTGGGCCCTAGACACCCCAGTCCGACACTGGGTAGCATTACAGGGTACATTTAGCCTTTTTCAAATCACTTTTTATTACATTTTTTGGGGTTGAGATTTAACAGAAAATGGTGATTGGGGCATTTAGATTCACAGTATGGGATAAATAATATTATATGTTAATAGTCTGTCATTTTCAGAGGTAGATATACCTAATATATATTTTTATTTGTTAATTTTGAAAAGAGGGTTATTTGAATATTTATTACTTAGTTTTTTATTTATTTATTTTTTTGTTTGTTTCTCTATGCTGTTTGAACCATCAGGAATATGTTCACTCATTCAGTTTACTGCTGCAAGAAGAAGTGGCTAATAGCAGAGATAGGGCTTATCCATCCATTCATTCCCATAATTAAAAAAAATAAAACTTTATACTTACCTACAGATGAGTTTGATAAATCTCATCACATTCATCTTTGTTGCTCTAGGTGCCTGTGCAGTTCTACAGTGAACCCGAGGACGTACACCCCAGCTTCACTGCGCGAGTGCTGGAAGTAGGGGCATACACATTGATGCTAAAGTGTAATCCTCTGTTTTCAGTGAAGAACTGCACCAGTACAAGGAGTATAGCGGCAGGGTAAGTATAAAGCTTTTTTTATTTTTATTGCAGGCATGGATGGCTTTATTAGAGGGCAATTTGGTATACTAAACCATGGTCCATAAGGGCCTGTGGATGGTTTAATGTCCAAAATTGAACTTGCAGATTCCCTTTAAGATGTACATGTACATTACATTTCAGGAAAGGGTTAAAGATTCATATGACTTTTATAAAGATTCTGTGAAAATCTAATTCATCCATTAGTTGCCAAGTTATGCAAGTGTGTAACCTCTGGAATAGGTGGTGCACATAATCACTATACAACAACAGCAAACATGCAGCAATGGAGAGAGAAGAGAGTTTGGGAGTAGCAGTCACGACCAGGTCCAGAAATGGATGGATCGAAGTATAACAACAGACTAACAAACTCGGTGTTTTTTTTTTTACAAAGACCTCTACAGGGGAATCTAATAGCAATGTATAAATACATAAAGGGACAGCACAAAGAACTTTCTAATGATCTTTTTATTTCTATGCCGGTAACAGTGACAATGGGACATCCTCTTCGTCGAGAGCACCAGCAACATAGATTCTTTATTATAGGAGCAGTGAGATTATGGAACTCAATGCCAGAGGATGTTGTGATGGTGGATTCATTGTGTAAGTACCAAAAAGACCTGAGTGCCTTTCTTGAACAGAAACATATCACTGGTTATGCATTTAAATTTTAAAGACAAGTTGATCCAAGCTGTTACACTAATTTTTGGAGATGGGAAGGAATTTTTTTTTCCCCAACATAGGGCAGCTGGTATCAGCCCCATGGTTTTTTTTTTTTTTGTTTTTTTTTGTCTTCCTCTTTTTTGTCATTAACGCTGCAGGGTTATAGGTTGATGGAACTGTGTCTTCATCCAACCTTATCTGCTATATCACTATACAGTAGGTATGAAAAGTATTCAGACCCCTTTCAATTTTTTACTCTTTGTTTCATAGCAGCCCCTTCACACAGTGTAATGTCCCTTAGTGGCCCTCCACACAGTATAATGTCCCATAGCGGCCCCTCCACACAGTATAATGTCCCTTAGCAGCCCCTCCACACAGTATTAGGTCCCATAGTGGCCTTTACTCAATATAATGTCCTATAGCAGCTCCTCCACACATTATAATGTCCCATAGTATCCTGCACACAATATAGTGGCCCATAGTGGTCCCCCCACACAGTGTAATGTCCCTTAGTGGCCCTCCACACAGTATAATGTCCCATAGTGGCTCCTCAACATATAATAATGTTCCTTAGCGGCCCCTCCATACAGTATAATGTCTCATAGCGGCCCCTCCATACAGTATAATGTTCCTTAGCGGCTTTTACACAGTATAATGTCCTATAGCAGCTCCTCCACACAGTATAATGTTCCATAGTAGCCTGCACACAGTGTAAAATAGAATACTTGTTTATTCACACAGAGAGGTAGAGTTAGTAGAGTACTCTACCTCTCTGTGTGAATAATCAAGTATTCTATTTTGCACAATTCAAGTGTGACGTTCATTCCTTCAAGTATACTAAAAGTCGGGACCCTACGTCCACACACCAGGAATCTCCTACTGCATCCCTCTATATCACTGCACACAGTATAGTGTCCCATAGTGGTCCCCCCACACAATATAATGTCCCAACAATGGTTCGCCCAACAAAAACTCTTGCCCGTAGATTTACTTACAAGTCCCTGCTCATGCCCACAGCTGCCTCTGCTATCCCTTTAGCCCTCCAGGTGGATCCCTTATCACTGTTGCTGTCAGAGGCATCCTGACGCTATTCAGCATCAACAACATGATATGGGACGCAAAGAGCACAATGGAGGGCTGAAGGGGAAGCTGAGGAGGCCATGGGTAGGAGCACTGATCAGTATAAAATAGGGCCATTCCTGCTGGGGTTACTCCTATTTAGAAATAAAAGTAGAAGGGACATACTTGGTCCCCTAAGGTCATGGGATCCACTGGCTAGGAGACTAGTACTAGAGACACTATGAGTACTGTCAGTTTTGTCTTGAGTATATGAGCATGATTGATTCAAAAGGTATGAAAAAGTATTAAAGGGGGCTCTATCAGCAAAATTGTGCTGAAAGAGCCCCACATATGCGTGAATAGCCTTTAAAAAGGCTATTCAGGCACTGTAAAAGTTATATTAAACTACTCCCTACCCCCCATTTTAAAATAAAACTCTAAAACAGAATGTGATAAACTTACCGAACGTGCACGGTGGGCGGGCATTCAGTGTCCGCCGTCTTCTTCATCCACGCCTCTTGTTCCTCCGATGTCCTCGGGTCCTGTCCTCCTCCGGAGCTCGCGAACTGACATTACTTTAAAAAAAATGGCCTGGGCGCATGCGCAGTAGCCGTAGTAGAAGCAGCATGCTACTGCGCATGCGTCCAGGCCATTTTTTTAAGCAATGTCAGTTCGCGAGCGCCGGAGGAGGACGGGACCCGAGGACATCGGAGGAAGAGGAGGCGTGGATGAAGAAGACGGCGCACCCTGAATACCCGCCCTCCGTGCACGTTCGGTAAGTTTATTACATTCTGCTTTAGGGTTTTATTTTAAAAGGGGGGGTAGTTTGTAAGCAGGAAATTCTGTATCAGACTAATGATAGCACATTGTAGGGCTGCCTAAACTGTTTCCAAATATACCTTTCTATCTTTTTTTCTTGTATGGAAATTAGCTGAAAGGGGCTTTAGGGCATGTCTTCTCCAGCTGGGGTTTTGTTCTCTTCTCTGCCTTAACTACTGATCAGATTCTTCCCCATTGTTTGAGTGACATCTTACACTTTCTTTTTTTTTTTTCTTCATGTAGATTGTGAACCCCATATAGGGATCACAATGTACATTTTATTTTCCATTTTAAGTATGTCTTTGTAGAATGGGAGGAAATCCACGCAAACACGGGGAGAACATACAAACTCCTTACAGATGTTACTCCTGGTGGGATTCCAACCCAGGACTCAAGCGCTGCAAGGCTAACCACTGAGCCACCATGTTGCCCCCATCTGCCACTTTTTTCCACTTTGTCTGCAGTTAGGGTTAGTTTTCTGGAATAGATCATTTGCATACGAATAAGGGACCGATTTTCATGAAAGTGAAACAGCAATGGAGTATAAGAAAGATGTTATGGAGTGCGTAGAAACCCTATAAGGTACTGTCATAAGTCTGATAATCATTTTCCTTCTGTCACTCTCCCTCTAACTTCTCTAATATTGAAGGCAGGAAGAGAAGTGACATAGAACACGGGGAAACATTTGGAGTAAAAGCACCTTTTTGACCACTTGCTAATATCGGTATTTCTCTACTAGTGTTTTATTATAGTAATTACAATCATATCTTGACTTGAAATTATAAAATGCATGTTATCACTACTAAGAATATTACCCTAGCTGCATAGCAAGCATCCTCAAACTTTTGTGCTCTGATAGATCTTCATAAAAAAAGTTGAAGCAAATGCTTGAAGTCATCATATCTGTAGGCAACATGTAGCAATATTTTTATTCAGTTTGAGGTGCAACTTAATGGCATTCATCATTATGCTGTGTTTACAGCGCTGGAAATGTAATATTTGTATGACTCTAGGCAAAATTATTATTCATGTTCTTGAAAAGAACAAATTTCTTATGTGAAACCAGCTAGCATCGTTGTGCTTGAATCTCTTTGAAATGATCTTATTAAGAAAAGAGCAGTACCTCAGGGTATTCAAAGAACTGTAGATGGTTCTAATATATATACATATATATACTTGAAACTATTGGAAATTATATAGCTTCCAGTGCATCAAATGCATCTGTTATGTGAAGCTTTATACTATAAGTTGTTTTTTAGGGTCAGAAGGTCAGATTTTTTTTTTATTTTTCTTTATACCTAAGTACATGATTTTTCTTCTAATTTTAATATAGCAAATAAGAGGATAGTAGTTTACAAATGTACATAAGGTATTTAATACAAACTTTAAACCTACTAATTTTACTATCAAAATAATTAGAATTTCGAAAACTAGATTCACTGTTTGGTGGCATTTGTATGTGCTGTGCTTTACTTAAATGTTTGTCTGAAAATCATGTACAGTCATGGCCAAAAGTTTTGAGGATGACACAAATCTTATATTTTCACATGATCTGCTGCCCTCTGGTTTTTATGTGTGTTTGTCAGATTTTTTTTTATCACATACAGAAATATAATTGCAATCATATTATGAGTAACAAAAGCTTATATTGACAGTTAGAATGAGTTAATGCAGCAAGTCAATATTTGCAGTGTTGACCCTTCTTCTTCAGGACCTCTGCAATTCTCCCTGGCATGCTCTCAATCAACTTCTGGACCAAATCCTGACTGATAGCAGTCCATTCTTGCACAATCAATGCTTGCATTTTGTCAGAATTTGTAGGTTTTTGTTTGTCCACCCGTCTCTTGATGATTGACCACAAGTTCTCAATGGGATTAAGATCTGGGGAGTTTCTAGGCCATGGACCCAAAATCTCTATGTTTTGTTCCCTGAGCCATTTAGTTATCACCTTTGCTTTATGGCAAGGTGCTCCATCATGCTGGAAAAGGCATTGTTAATCGCCAAACTGCTCTTGGACGGTTGGGAGAAGTTGATCTTGGAGGACATTCTGGTACCATTCTTTATTCATGGATGTGTTTTTAGGCAAGACTGTGAGAGAGCCGATTCCCTTGGCTGAGAAGCAACCCCACACATGAATGGTTTCAGGATGCTTTACAGTTGGCATGAGACAAGACTGGTGGTAGCGCTCACCTCGTCTTCTCCGAATAAGCTGTTTTCCAGATGTCTCAAATAATCGAAAAGGGGATTCATCAGAGAAAATGACTTTACCCCAGTCCTCAGCTGTCCACTCCCTGTACCTTTTGCAGAATATCAGTCTGTCCCTGATGTTTTTTCTGGAGAGAAGTGGCTTCTTTGCTGCCCTCCTTGAGACCAGGCCTTGCTCCAAGAGTCTCCGTGTCACAGTGCCTGCCTGCTGCCATTCCTGAGCAAGCTCTGAACTGCTGGTAGCCCGATCCCGCAGCTGAAACACTTTTAAGAGATGGTCCTGGCACTTGCTGGTCTTTCTTGGGCACCCTGGAGCCTTTTTGCCAACAATGGAACCTCTCTCCTTGAAGTTCTTGATGATGTGATAGATTGTTGACTGAGGTGCAATCTTTCTAGCTGCGATATTCTTCCCTGTTAGGCCATTTTTGTGCAGTGCAATGATGACTGCACGTGTTTCTTTAGAGATAACTATGGTTAACAGAAGAGAAACAATGATGCCAAGCACCAGCCTCCTTTTAAAGTGTCCAGTGGTGTCATTCTTACTTAATCATGACAGATTGATCTCCAGTCCTGTCCTCATCAACACCCACACCTGTGTTAATGCAGCAATCACTGAAATAATGTTAGCTGGTCCTTTTAAGGCAGGGCTGCAATGATGTTGAAATGTGTTTTGGGGGATAAAGTTCATTTTATAGGCAAATATTGACTTTTCAAGTAATTGCTGTTAAGCTGATCACTCTTTATAACATTCTGGAGTATATGCAAATTGCCATTAGAAAAACTGAAGCAGTAGACTTTGTAAAAATTAATATTTGTATCATTCTCAAAACTTTTGGCCATGACTGTATACAGAGACCCCTTTAAAACAGTTGTCCCATCTCAAGGATCCTATCTATACTGGTAGCTTATGTAAATTACAGATTTTTCCTAAATACATTGGCTTAGAAATTCTGTTGTGTTTGCCTGCTATCTGATGTTATTCCTCCCAATGTTTACAATATGTTGCTATAACCCACGGACCTATAGGACAAGTGACGTCACTTGCTCACTATTCTTGCTGGCAGGACAATCATTCAGCTAATTGCATTTTGCTGATAAAGCCAAGTCTGTTATCTATCTATCTAAACACATAAATAACACTGAGTCCTTTCTGTACAAACATCTGCATATTATCTGATCTTCATAAGTATTGCGTGTCCTGTTCAGCAAGAGGGAGGAGGGGGGAACACAGGAAGTGAGCAGAAGACACTGCAGGCAAAGCTGCCTAAACACTAATATGAGAAAACCCCTAGCAAAATCTACAGTACATGCAAGTGAAATTTATCAAAATATACATACCAAAATTCTGCAATCAAAAGTCTCAGAATAGGGTTTTTGATGTTTTGATTTGAATACTTGCCAATTTTATACAACTTACTTATTGAAAAGTAGTGGAAAAATGAGCATGGTTAGCCTCTCAAGCTAAGGCATGGCAGATATATCAAATGCAAGATTTTAACCACCCTAGAGTTCTGAGCTAACAGGACTCAGAGCTCCAGAGATTTGATCTTGTTCTTTTTTTAAACCAGGAACCTTCATCATCTCTGTAGCCCACATGGATTTAGAGATATCACTAGATAAAGGTGGCATATAGATGTGTATATATGGTCACTGCCACTCCAGATAACTGCACAGGACTGAACTTGAATTGTTTTGTAGAAAGAAATGGTCCAAAATACCTTCATCCAGGATCCAGGAACTGATTAAAAGCTACAGGAAGCGACTAGAGGCTGTTATCTTTGCAAAAGGAGGATCTACTAAATATTAATGTCACTTTTCTGTTGAGGTGCCCATACTTTTGCATCGGTCAAATTCTGGTTTAATGCATATTGCACATTTTCTGTTAGTACAATAAACCTCATTTCAATCCTGAAATATTACTGTGTCCATCAGTTATTAGATATATCAAACTGAAATGGCTGTTGCAAACACCAAAATATTTAGAACTAAAAATGATTAAGATTAATAGGGGTGCCCAAACTTTTTCATAGGACTGTATCTTTGCATATTTCTATCTGAGCTTTTTGTATGTTGTTTTTCTTGTATTATTATTGTATTATCATGCTGCTGTAACACACTGAATTTCCCTATGAGGGGACTTTTAAAGGATTATCTCATTGTATCTTATGTTATCTTATCATGTATGCGTTCCATCATATTTCTTAAGTGTTTTACACAGCATTTTTGGTCTTGCTGCAACACGGTGGCTCAGTGGTTAGCGCTGCAGCACCCCCCCCCCCCCCCAGCACTGGAGTCCTGGGTTCAAATCCCACCAGGAACAACATCAGCAAGGAGTTTGTATGTTCTCCCCATGTTTGCTTGGTTTTCCTCCCATACTACAAAGACATACAGATAGGGGAAAAAAAGTACATTGTGAGCCCTATATGGGGCTCACAATCTGCATAAAAAATTTTTTTTGGTCTTGATTGAGAAAAGGGTGTTGCTAGATAATATGAAATAGAAAATATATTGCATCAGACTCATGACTTGTGTGATAAATCTGGCACATCTTCAGACTGCCTAAAGTTTACACTGATTAAATAATAGACATGATTAGTAAAGCCTAATACACATAACAGAGTGTGCCTTATGATACTCCAATGGTCTTGTCATTGCAATTAACATAGTATAGGTCTTATCTTTCTCCCTGTCATCAGGTAAGTACATCACGGAATGCACTCGAGTGTGACTTTGATAGTCTTCCGAGTGCCTTTCACTGCTTGGTCATGTGCATGAGGCCTAAATGTGCCCCAAGAGGTCTCTCTAGTAATCTCTCAAATACACAAATTGTTTAATACCACTTCAGCCAAAGTTTAATTTCACTTGTGAAGTAATTGTTTATATCTTGTAAGTCTCCAAAATGCCAGTTTGTTTTTGAGAGATTGTATGATTAAACTTAAATTAAAATTATAAAATGATGAGAAAAAAAATATTTACATCAGGCAGTTGACAAAAAAAAAAATCAAAGAGAGGCAAATATAACCATATTTATCTGTCAAAATGTAAAGTACCTAATAGGGAGATATCATGAACCATCATATGTGAGCCAGAAATTACAAGGGATAGAAAAATACTTGTTCTTTTCAAATACCTTTTTATTAAAGGTGTGTACATAAAGAAATTGCAACAAACATGTTACAGCATGGGATCACATGGTAGAGATGTTCAAGATAAACCTATTGCGAAATTGTAATACAAAATATTAAAGAATGTGATAAAGTTGAAAATTTCAAGCAATGAATAGTTGGAAAACATCGATTAGTATCTAATGTTCCATGTCTTCAAGGTTTCATTTATATAGAACTAGCAGAAGGACCCGGCTTCGCACGGGTATACTACATTTATGTTTGTGTAGTGGCCCCATAAGAATTGTCCAATTTTGCACTGGTGTATTTTGTATGTTGTTTGTGTGTATGTCCATAAGTGTCATGTGATTATGTGTATCTCATTTTGGATATCAGTGAAAAACCTGTGATCAGTTGTTATGGATACCTGGAGTAAAGCTGTATCTAATCCTTCCCTGTGTAGTACCGTGTTTAGACGCAAGTATCTAATCCTTGTTGGTGTGGTACTGTGTGCAGATGCACATATCTAATCCTCCAGCGTGTGGTACTGTGTGCAGTTGCACGTATCTAATCCTCCGGCAAGTGAAACTGTGTGCATACGTGCATATCTAATCTTACGGCATGTGGTACTGTGTGCAGACATGCGTATCTAATCCTCTGGCATGTGGTACTGTGTGCTGAGATGCTGGCGTGTGGTATTGTGTGCAGAGGCATGTATCTAATCCTGCCCCATGTGGTACTGTGTGTAGACGCAGGTATCTAATCCTCACCTATGTGGTATTGTGTGCAGTGGCGCATATCTAATCCTCCGGCATGTGGTATTGTGTGGAGGGGCACATATCTAATCCTCTGGCATGTGGTACTGTGTGCAGTGGTGGGTATCTAATCCTCCGGTGTGTGGCATTGTGTGAAGACGCATGTATCTAATCCTCTGGCATGTGGTACTGTGTGCAGATGCGCATATCTAATCCTCCAAAGTGTGGTACTGTGTGCAGACACCTGTATCTAATCCTCCCCTGTGTGGTATTGTGTGAAGAGGCGCGTATCTAATCTTACGGCGTGTGGAACTGTGTGTAGACATGTGTATCTAATCCTACGGCATGTGGTACTGTGTGCAGACGTGTGTATCTAATCCTACGGCATGTACAACTGTGTGCAGACGCACTTATTTAATCCTCTGGAGTGTGGAACTGTGTGTAGACGCATGTATCTTATCCTACGGCATGTGGTACTGTGTGCAGATGTGCTTATCTTATACTCTGGTGTGTGGAACTGTGTTCTAATGCGCGTATCCAATCCTTTGGCATGTGGTACTGTGTGTAGACGTGCGTATCTAATCCTACGGCATGTGGTACTGTGTGCAGACGTGCTTATCTTATGCTCTGGTGTGTGGAACTGTGTACCAATGCGTGTATCTAATCCTTCGGCATGTGGAACCGTGTGCAAATGCACGTATCTAATCCTTCAGTGTGTGGAACTGTGTGCAGAAGCGCATATTTAATCCTCTGTGTGTGGGACTGTCTGCAGATGCGTGTATCTAATCCTCTAGTGTGTGATACTGTGTGCTGATCTGTGTATCTAATCCTCTGATGCGTATATCTCAGTTTGGATATCAGTGTTGTATTGTGCATTTGTGATTCTCTCACATTGCCTCCAAATATGTAAATAGATGCCCAGTTGTTTAAGACAATGCCAACACAGGAAAGAAACGTCTGGGGAGCTTTGGTATCCTGTACTACATTTTGGCAAGCTTATAGGTTGATTCCTGAATTTGAATACCCCTAGAGGGGCCATATTAAAGAACATTTAAATTTGTTTATATTTTGTTTGGATAAAAACAGATATACAGTATTTTCCCCACGCCTTAACCTAGGATGGAGGTGACTTCCCTAGTTGTTGCAATAGATTACTGTAGGGATAGGAGTTTCTGATAACACAAATCACTGATAGCACATTACCCTCATATTTCTACGCCCCCAGGTATGTAATTTTGATGACGAAAAAAAAACCAAAATGATTCACTCAACCAAATATTAGAACCATGAGACGTGAGTATGAATATACATGGCTGCAAGAAATGTACTCTAGACTGAAATGGAGGAAAAATTGGTATCATGGATCTATCTATCTATCTATCTATCTATCTATCTATCTATCTATCTATCTATCTATCTATATATCTATCTATCTATCATCAGCTTCTGTCTCTTTATATTACCTCCATATTTGTTATCTTGATGCACATACTTACTACTATCAGCCAGCAAAACTCCATACTCCATGCGGTATGGCTCCACCTTGCTCTTCAAACACAATACTGCTATATGAATGAACCTTTGATGGTCGGACAGTAATGTTACTTGATGAGTTAGTTGAAACATTGTGCATCAAAATGCTACAATGAAGAATGTATCATTAAAGCATTGGTAACAAGGAGTACACGATACTATGAATTTCAAAACAAAATACAGCTTACGTGTTTCGGGAATGCATGGTAGATCCTTTACTCATAGCTATGCATTCCTGAAACGTGCAAGCTGTATTTTGTTCTTATCTGATTTATGGATTCATGTTATTGGACTATTTTTATCTAATATGAAGTAAAAGTTACATTTTATTTCTTTTGCTTGCTGAATTTTTTAGTATTTTTCTGATTTATGGATGGACTGATATATTAGAAAGTGCATTAAAGCAAAATCAAGTCTCGATTTAAGTTCTGAGTAGAAGAGGAAAGTTGGAAAGTCAGTTTTAAATATAAAATTACATCTCCAGAAAAGCACTTAGATATGTGAAAACCTTTCTTATGTTTGAGCCAGTTCAATGATGACTTCATTTTATGGTTATGTTTATTTTCATAAACATGCTTCGTTTTTTTTTTTTTACAAAAATGTTTTACAACAGCCAGGTTTTGGAAGAATCAAATATATACAAATAATAAGCACAGAGACCAAGGTTAAATAAACTTGATCAATTAAATTATACAAGTGTAGTCAATGAATCTGCATGAACAAGCTTGGATGTGAATAAAGAAAATGTCATCACAAGTTAAAAAAAGGGATCAAAGCATCCGTTGGCTTTCTGTATATCTTACTTTCTGTTCAAAAACACCATGGAGTTCCTCAACTCCACAATCAGTTTTGTATTTTCTTGAAAAGACACCAAAATGATGAAATTGTTTTAAAAACTCATATTTTTTCTATTTTCCTACTTCTAAGGCTGCATTCATACAATTATTGCCAATTATTAAGTAGCCCTCAAAAATGAATTATTTGGTTAAAATTTGATGGCTGTTTTCCATTCATGAACCATTTTCAGGGCCCTTAATAGACTTGAGTCTACTGAATGATCCACAAACAGCCAAAAATAAGGCTTAGAGATGAAGGAACTAGTTCATAATAAAATGGGTTACAAATTTTCCAAAAATTATGGGTTTGGCTGAACAAGAATTCTTTGGAGTTTGTCACTCATAAATCAATATTATACTCTGTAGCTTCTTTAGACACCAAAGTATATAATCAGAGGCCCAGGGGGGTGTTGAAAATTCACCATCCCTCACCTGTCCCAGAATCCAATGTTCTTTCCAAGGCCTCTTCCAGCCTCCTCTATGATGTCAGGTCCTCTAGGTCAATTTTGAGGATGTGTCAACATCATGGAATTTTGATGCAAACATCATGACAAAAGTCACCAGAATTTCTCTGCTCACATTTTTGTGGTTGTGTGCAACACACACTCAGTGAGGACAATTTTTTCTTGAGCATCATAGCTACAATCAGAATTAGGAGCTTCAAGTTAGGTCTGGCAACATTGTTGCACTTGCACTCCACAGCCTGATCAATTGCAGGCAGTTTTTGTAGAGGAAAGGAAGAGAAAAAGCTTGTAGAAAGATGCTGCCAAAACTAAAGAAGCACTATATGACCCAGAGAGGATCATCTGTAAACCACTACCTCCATATTATCTTGAGGAAGATTGTTTTGCCAATCATTGAAGCGCCTGACTGAAACTACAGTAAAAATCCTTAATTTTGCACCTATATCCATCAAGGGTATTCCAACGACTACAAAGCTAGAGACTTTACCCACTGTGGGACTATTAAAGAATTACCTTACCACATGGTTAAACTTCCTTATCACTGTACCAGCTCAGAGGAACGGCAGAGGTCCTAGTACAGACTACAGCCAGCGCCGCACCTCCCATGAGGCGACCTGAAGCGACCGCTTCAGGTGGCGCTATGTCAGGGCCCCAGGGAGGGCAGCATTTTTCCTTTCCTAAGCGGCCTCCCCAATCCAGCGCTACTCCAGCAGCCTCCCTTCACGCTCAGGCAGAGAGCAGGTCCTCTCCGTGCCTGCTCTCTGCCTGCTAACTATGTTAAGCCCCACCCCTTCACTCAGCCACGCCCCCTCCCCTCTGCCCCCTCCTCCCGGGTAGGGGGGGGGCGGCTTTCTGTCGTTCGCCTCGCCCCTGACTACAGCCACAATGAACTCAGTTGTGACTAACTACTTCTCCCATCCTTTGTACACTCCTCTGTCTGGTTAATGACCTCATAGCAATTGAAATGGTGAAGTTTCTCCACGGTGGGACTATTAAAGGATTATCTTATCTCTCTTATCAGAAGAGGGGCAGATGGAAAGATCTTACCCATCAGCTTCTGTCTCTGTATATTACCTCCATATTTGTTATCTTGATGCTCATGCTTACTACTCCCTACATCAGCCAACAAAACTCCATACTCCATGCGGTATGGCTCCACCTTGCTCTTCAAACACAATACTGCCATATGAATGAACCTTTAATGGTCAGACATTAATGTTACTTGATGCGTTAGTTGAAACATTGTGCACCAAAATTCTACAATGAAGAATGTATCATTAAAGCATTGGTAACAAGGAGTACACGATACTATGAATTTCTAGCAAAAAAGGCTGATCATGTTAAGACAGTGTTTCTCTCTACATAAATTTTTATACTAATCATAATTAATTCATGAACAGAATAGAGTAATTGCCAGTGCAAAAGTGTCTGTCACGGTAATGATCATTTTTCTGCATCAGGAATTTATGCTCAAGTAAAGCTTTCAATTATGCATGCAGATAATGAAGTCCATCCATAAAACTCATTAACACATTTCTTCTTTTGTCTTCCACAATTAGTTGAGACCAAGAGAAACATTGTAAGTCTGGTTTTCTTCTTCTTCTTTTTTTTAAACCAAGGAATGAGAAGAGATGATGCATAAATTGGATGTCAGGAATTTAATCAACTAGATTATGAATCTTTAACCTTACTAAAACAGGAATTTTGCAATTAGGCTACATTTCGTGCGGACATCTTGTAGCTTGAATGAGACCGACAAATTACTAGCTATGGTTATTATGAAATTACACATTGCTTCTCGCAGTACATAAACTGCAACAGCAAAATGAGAAAAAAAAATGTCTTCTATTCCATGCAGTTACTAATGAAGTAGTCTGGCTACAGATATCAAGTTTTAAAAAATTTTTTAATCACAACCTCTTCTTTTGATCATAAATCTAAAAATAAAATGTGCAAAACTAACATACGGAAGCACTTTCCTTTACAAAAGAAATGTTCTAAAGGCTAAGGCCCCACGTTGCAGAAATGCAGCTTTTTTGTTGCAGATTTTGCTGTGGTTTTTTTGAGCCATAGCCAAGAATGGCTACAAAAGGAATAGGAAATATATAGGAAGCTCTTATATTTCTACCTTCTGCTCAATCCACTCCTGGCTTTGGTTCAAAAAAACTGCAACAAAATCTGCAACAACAAAAGCTGCTTTTCTGCAACGTGGGACCTTAGCCAAAGAGAGTGAATTTGATTGACAGTTAATAATATATATTATATATTTTTTTAAATATATCACTAAGGGCTCGTTCACATCTGCGTTGTGAACTCCGTAGTTCAGGTTTCCGTTTCCTGCTTAAAATAGAGGCAGGAGACGGAAACCTGCAGGAGTCTCTCTCACCCATTCATTTGAATGGGTGAGAGAGATATCCGGCCGTGAGCGGCGGTGAGCGTTTTATAATCCGGACACAGAGTCGGACATGCAGTACTCTGTGTCCGGATAAAAAAAATTTGGTTTCGCGGCGGAGAGCATAAAACGCTAACCGCCGCTCACGGCCGGACCCGGTCTGAGCTTTCTGACTTCTGGCATGCAGAAGACGGAAAGCTCAGAACGGACAGATGAACGCAGGTGTGAACCTAGCGTAACATATTCCATAACATTTCAAACTATAAAAGTGAGGGCCCTGCTTGGTACAATATAATGGTCCAAGGTAGTACAAATAAGCTGCATGAGACAGTCATGCACCAGTATATGTGTTTGTACATTCAAGTCCATTTAAATGAGATTCAAGATCAGGGGTTACCATTAAATGAAAAGATCGGGTTCTGAGAAATATTGTAGAAGTGAGGAAATAAACAGAGAAGAGTTAGCTTAGGGAGTGTGAATGTAGAAGTGTTAAGTAGGGAATGTGATAAGCCTGACTAAAAAAATTTGTTTTGAGAACACAAGTTGGAAGTTGGACATTGAGCTGACTGTTCTGGGTAGTACATTCCAGAGAAATGGGGCAGCTGAAAGTTTGAATACGTGATTACAGAGGATATTAATCTTAAATCACTATTCTTAAATCATCTATTTTTTCATGTTTGTGTTCTTATTTAGTAAAACATAAGCCATATAAATATGGTATTATGTCAATGCACCAACAATGTCAGTAAAAACTAAAGTAAAAAGTAAAGTAAAAACTAATGAAAACATAAAATTTTCTTCCAAATGGTATCAACTAAAAGTACAACTCATTGTATGTATTTTGGAAACACAAAGATGGAAAGTGTAAAAAAAAGTTGCAGAGCCTTAACATCCAAATTACCCTATGTCCTTAAAAGGTTAAATAAAATGAGAAAAAAATCAGAGCAACAATAAGGGTTTTTCAAGTTCCTATGATAAGAAAACAATGCAAAGACCAAAGAACAATCTGCACTTCACCCGTTGAACAAATTCAATCTTTTATTAGTTCGGACACACAACGCGTTTCGGGCAAGGATTTGCCCTTTCTCAAGTGCAATGAACTGAAGTCTCTGCTGTGGATGGCAAGATGTTTGTCCTCACCACCGGTGATGAGATATCTACTGCTACAATCCACCCAGGGAGGGAACCCCCTATGATCGGTTCCTAAGCGCTATAAGTAGTTGTGAATGTTTCACAACCCATCCAGGTGAGAGTTTTAATGTACTTTCATTGTGCTGTCTTTCACCGAAATTACTACACTAGATATGGCTCAGTGCTGCTCTCTTTTTCTTGTTTATGATAAGAAAACGGCATATTCAACTGTGCTCCTACTGCAAGAACAAGGATCAATGAAACCTCTGATTTTCTTAATTTAACTCCTGTCAACTCAAATCAATGTTGATCATAAACTAAATTTGAACAAAAACTATGGTGGCTTCCTGTAATCATTCCAAACAACAGCAGTAGAATCCCTTTGTCCTTCATTTTACTTGTGATGAAAGTTAACACAACTAACTAATATGTTGCCCAAATGCAATCTTAAGGCCGGGGACCAACATGGGGCCTTAGCCTAAAACTACAAATCATCATTTCAGCTATCCTATTAATATTATAAATGTGAAAGTTTGTGAGTTTGGATGTTTGTGGGTTTGTGTGTTCAGATGTTTGTTAGTCAATCACGCAAAACCCGCTCGACCAATTTGGCTGAAATTTTCCACAAACATAGTTAATACACCCCATTGCGCAATAGGCTACTTTTCGTCACAATAGCGCACATACGCTTTTCCCAGGACCCCCACAAACCCCAAACTCACATCACCATCTCTGCAATCTCACACACTTTGGACCATAGCAAGCCACAAAATTCATATTGCCCTCTGCAGCCTCGCCCCTAACCCCACACAATCTCATATACATATACTTTACCACTTTGCCCCTCACCTTAACGATACTCCAGGAGGCTCTCTTTAACGCTCCGGAGCAGCCATGTTTGCCGACCCCCACCGCTCTGACAATCCGCGACACCGCCCACCCATGTCAATACCCCTAGGCGGTCTAAAAAAATGCAAAAAAAAAGTTTAAAAAAAGTAAAAAAAATATTAAAAACAAAAAAAAAGGATAAAAAATTCAAATCACCCCCCTTTCCCTAGAACACATATAAAAGTAGTTAAAAACTGTGAAACACATACATGTTAGGTATCCCCGCGTCCAAAATCGCCCGCTCTACAAAGCTATACAAATATTTTTCCTTTTCGGTAAACGCCGTAGCGGGAAAAATGGTCAAAAGTTCCAAACCGCCGTTTTTTTACTGTTTTGATTCTGATAAAAATTTGAATAAAAAGTGATCAAAGCAATAACATTTCCTGAAGATGGTAGAACTACAAAATACACCCAGTCCTGAAAAAAAAGACGCCACATACATCCCCGTATATGCACGTATAAAAAAGTTACGGCTGTCGGAATATGGCGACTTTTCAAAAAAAAAAAATGTTAACAGTTTTGGATTTGTTTTTAAGGGGTCAAAATGTAACTAAAACCATATAAATTTGGTATCCCTGGAATCATAACGAAACACAGAATACAGGGGACATGTCATTTTGGTTGCACAGTGAACACCGTAAAACCAAAGCCCGTAAGAAAGTCGCAGAAATGCATTTTTTCTTGAAATCCACCCCATTTTGAATTTTTTCCCTTCTTCCCAGTACATGATATAGAATAATTAATGGTGGCATCATGAAGAAAAATTTGTCCCGCAAAAATTAAGACCTCATATGGCTCTGGGAGCGGAGAAATAAAAAAGTTATGGGGTTTAGAAGGAGGGGAGTGAAAAACGAAAATCAAAAAATGCCATCGGCGGGAAAGGGTTAACTTCAAATCCCTCTGTCCCAAAGTCACTATGTAAAGTTTCTCACAACACCGTATAGCAGCTCAAATACAAAATAACTTCAACACAAAAGTCTCACATATTCTCTGAATTACAGAAAAAACAAGATACAAACTTACATTTCATATCCCATACCTTACACACACTACGAAAACCTTACCCACGCCTCTATATACCCACTTCTACAATCACCGCAGACGAAGTCACGGGTACCAGCTAGTGTTATTATAAAATTAAAAAAAAAAAAAAACAACAACAGATTTTTGGAATGTGGAAAAGCAAAAATAAAAAAACAACAACAACACTGGTTGCATCATATACAGTATGTTCTCATGATTTCTTTTTCCTCAGAGCTGTGGAGGAATCTTGAGGGGAATTTTGAAGCTGTCTTCTGCCTCAGATTGCTCTTCTAAAATCGGACCTGTGAAACCCTATGGTGGAAAACAAAATGAAGTCTTAGCTTTCCTCTGTGTGCTTGCAGTATGAGGCTAACCAGGCCTTGTGCACAGTCTCTGCAGTCATTCAGCCACAGAAACCACAGGATGAGCAGGATGCTTCTTTTTTTAGGGTACTGTAAAAAGAAACACTCGTTACTGCTTTCCTTTGAAAATAATAGGAGTAAGATTTCAGGTGGAATTTGGAGCGGATTTTGAGGTTGAATTTGCTTCAAATTCAGCTCAAAATTCCTTCCTATATCGACACCTATTTCAAAATGTTTTTCTACATTTACATTTATGAGGTATCTAAAAATTGTATGAAACAGACATATTTTACAAAAATAAGAAGACTATTAATGGCTGATGACTTCACATTTTACAGCTTTGTGTATGAACTGTATAGTTAGTGCCAAGGATGGGATTGGATTGAATATGCTCTTATAAGATCAGTTCTCAAGAAAGACTTTGAGCAATACTTTCCACATCCCTAGTTTTGGGTTTGTTTATATCTTCAACTTAAAATATAGAATTATATTCTTGTCACACACAGTTCTTTTGGGTCAGTTTTTGCATTAAAAACAGAATTGGATTTATTTTTCTTACCTCACACCAATATATTCTGCAGCGCTTTACAAACCCTGCATCGGTCACTGTCCCAAGTTAAACTCGCACCCTAAACACTATATCATAATATCTTTGGAGTGTGGAAGAAAACCTACATACATACAGGGTGAACATATAAACTTCATCAAATGTTATTTTTGGTTGGGTTTAAAGGGGTTCTCCGGGCAGAAAATCTTTTTTTTATAATGGTCTTTTAGTGCTATTGATGGGTTAATAAGTACACCCATATACCTTTAGCAGTGTTTGGAGTGATTTCTGGGTGTCTCTGGTTGCCCCTGCATTCTTTCCCTTTGTTTACATGGTGTTAGCTTCTGTCTGTGCAGCTTCCTGTGTAGCTGCTACACTATTTCCCTCTCACTCAGCCCCCTCCTCCTCTCTCACTCTGTTACAAAACCCTCCATATCACTAAACCTAGCCCCTCCCACCCTCACGGTCTCACTAAACCTAGTCCCTCCCACTCTGACTGTCTCACTAAGCCTAGCCCCTCTAACTCGCTGACTAGTGATGCTCTCCATTGTTAGCGCCTCCCACCCTTCCTATCTCAGTAAGACTATTGATCCTGCCCATTACTAGCCCCTCCCACCCTCCTCCCCCTCTCCCTGGCCAACCTTTTTCACCCACTTCTAGAAGACAGGGAGACAGGGAGGAGCTGTCCCCGGACACAGGAAGGCTTGGTAAGTATTGATGGGGATAGGGAAGGGGGAAGAGTGATGCTGAGGTTCTGTTTAGGAAGTGATGAAACAGGACATCGCCAGATTATCTAAACGTGTCCCTGGGGTGGCCACATGACCGCTACAGGGATATGGGTAATTATACATTTTTTTTAATTGAAGTAAATTAGAAGCTAGGTGGGGGTGAGAGTTTAGTTTAGAGGTTAATTATCCTATTATCCTGGACAACCCCTTTAAATGTGCACCTCCAACCCTGCAGGACAGCGATACTAACTACTGAGCCATCATGCTAGCATAAGATGGTTTGCCAAAAACAAGTATCAGTCATTGTTTTTAAATCTACTTCTGCTTTGGCTCAGAATATACTACTGGACGTGCATACGTGCATGATACATAAGGTTGACGATAGAGTCATCGATAATCAAAGTGCCAAACCTCCAAATTATATGTTGCACAACCTCATCCTTAACCTTATAAAAAGTTGTGGTCATTGTGCTTTTTATTTGTCTAAAAGATGTGCTTTATTATCATTGCTTACCAAGCGACTGTGCTTTAATCGTAATTGTATCATTCTATACACAGCAGCTCTGTGCTGTTGCGAATAACAAAGTCTTTGATGTAAGGCACTTCACAGAAGACAATGGAATTGACATTTCCAAGCAATTTTTTTCCATTAATGAACAGTACTTCAGGGAGTCTATAGGCAAGAGGCATATAATTTCTGAACTGTTTAAATTGCTAATTAGAACTGTACAGGAGGTGTATTCCTAATGCAGACAATTATATCGGCTCCTAAGTGTTTGCCTTACAGTTGCTAATTACTGCAGAAGCCAATTAATTGCTGTTGACTTTTTGTATTCTTTTGCATATCGCCAGTTAATATTTACATTTCTAATGAAGACAAAATTGGCAAACACTGTGTCACTTTGTAATGAACAATTCCAGTGTCTAAACAATAAGCACATTATCTCATTTGTGCCTGAAGAGTGCGGCTGATTAGCATATGTTCCTTGCTCACTACAGAAGCATCCCTCTCTCTTCTGAAGACTGAAGATGTCATTTAAGTGCTGCATCACTACACCTGCTGCGTCTCGCTGACAATTAAAAGTGCCTGGCAATATAGAAAAAAACCCATAAAACTATATCATATCAAGTCACAAGTTTCACCCAGAAAATAGAAGTTCATTTACTAAGTTAATTAATCATAAAAGAAAGAAAACAAGGGCGTGTATTGATGAAGTGAGGTTTCAAGCGAGTCTGTCTTTCTTTTTTTTCTAAAAGAACGCTTCTCTAAAGAAAAAAAAGAAAAATCACCATAAAATATAGATCATTGAGAAGTCATGCTTTGTTACATTGTTAAATATTCTATTAATCTGCTTTGTGTCTGTTTCATCACTCAATGTTTTCCAAAAGTGAAAAAAGGAAATGGCTGCCATTACAGTTGTCATGGGGCTCACTAAAAATCCCTTTTTAATGTGATTTATACCACTGGAATTTCCATATTTCTGCATAACTAGAAGGTTGACTTATGTGCGGGCATATTAGGAAATTAAAAATACTAAATAATAAATTTGGGTTGTAGTAGGAAGCAGCTGCTGGGATATCGGGCTACCAGTGTTGGAGAGATTACATTGGCCACTGAGCTGCTGCAGGTTTCTAGTACACATGAGTAGTGTAAGAATAGTACATACAAGGCCTAGACATTGTCACTTAGTAGAAGGTTGAGAAAGGCATTAAGCCATAAAGCACTTAAGCAAATAGTAAATACACTTAGATGATGTCAACTGTAGCTCTAATAGAAACATAAAGTACATTGTCCATATTGTGCCACACAGTCTAAATAAAAGACAACAGACAATTTCATCATAATATATTCACTTCTCAGATGATATTATGCAGCATGAAGGTTGCACCATACTGTGTCAATATACTGGTATACAATACTCAAATACATATTACCATTTGTTTCACAGATATATAGCACATATGGGTAGTGCGAGATAGTGTCCAGATGAAAGTGACTAATTATACACATGATAAAAAATTGAGAGTATTCAGCAGTTGATACCTTTTTTAATGGCTAACTAAAATGATTGCAAGTTGTCGAGGCTGCTTAGGCCTCTTCCTTAGGCATAGTTTAAACACAATTTCTGAAGGATGCATATTTATTAGAGATGAGCGAAACACTAAAATGTCCGGGGTTCGAAATCCGATTTGAACAGCCGCACACTGTTCAACTGTTCGAACGGGTTTCGAACCCCATTATAGTCTATGGGGGGAAATGCTCGTTTCAGGGGTATGCAACATTCGATCAAATTCTACTTACCAAGTCCATGAGTGAGGGTCGGGCTGGATTCTTCTCCCTGCGCAGCCTCCCCGCGTCCTCTTCCGGCCTTGAATTCACTCTGCTAGGCATCGGGCCTGGGCAGAGCCGACTGCGCATGCCCACACTACAAGAAAATGGCTGCTTACAGTCAAAGCGGCCATTTTCTTGCAGCGCGGGCATGCGCAGTCACCCCTGCCCAGGCCCGATGCCTGGCAGAGTGAATTCAGAGCCGGAAGAGGACGCTGGGATGCTGCGCAGGGAGAAGACTTCTAAAGGTAAGAAGAACCAGCGTTGATCGGCAATGTATAGCATTCTGCCAATCAACGCTGGTTCTGCATGGAATCTTAACTTCGGACAGCAAGTAGTACTCGATCGAGTACGAGTATTTAGAATACCGTAGTATTCGATCGAATACCTACTCGATCGAGTACTACTCGCTCATCTCTAATATTTATGCAAAAAGAGATAAATAGGAATAGAATGTTTGGTGGGAGAGTAGATGGTAATCAATACACCAAACATTCTATTCCTATGTATCTCTTTTTGCATAAATATGCATCCTTCAGAAATTTTGTTTAAACTATGCCTGAGGAAGAGGCCTAGGCAGCCCCGAAAGCTCGCAATTTGTCATCATTTTAGTTAGTCATTAAAAAAGGTATCAACTATTGAATACTCAAATTTTTTTATATTTCATATCCACAAGCTAACACGGTACAAAGATATTTTTCCTTATACAATTATACACAGTAATAGTGTGGTCACATTATGCATTGCTGTGTTGAAATAAACACAAATAGGATTAGTCTGTGACTCAAAAATTTTAGTATGATTTTTGAAGTAATTTGGAAACCAGTAGTGTATTAGTTGATGTCAGGGATTGGGGCTTCACACAAGATATATCCACTCACTGTATGTCAATTCTCTGGGGTAGTCCAAATACCTTACTCACCACACACACATATGTGATAATAAAAAGGAAAACTCCATTTCCACACTTCATTCCGACTAACCTATCTTCTAGGCTACATAGTAGTGAAGCAACAATCACACATGAACACAAATAGTTGCCACCACTTGGCAATTATGGTAGACGAGACACCAAAATACACAAGTAATTAGAAAAAGATTCCAAGCTTGAGTGATACCTACTCTCTTTGGACTTATGAAGACGTTTAGAGTCAAGGACAATCAAAGACATAAATACAACGTGAAATAAAATGGAATCCAAATACAGACCTGTGTTTTAAGTCTGGTGCTTGGAGTGCAACAGAAAGAAGACAGAGAGAAATCTTTCACTAGATGTGGTTCCCAAGAATCCAACACTGAATTCATGTACCTCATGACTTTTATGGACCCCTCATCCTAATTTACTTCCTGGAACCTCCCACTTGCGACTTGGATGTCATAATAATATGCAATAAGCCTGGAGAGAGATAAGACATATTTATAGGTACCACATACACTCACCGGCCACTTTATTAGGTACACCATGCTAGTAACGTGTTGGACCCCCTTTTGCCTTCAGAACTGCCTCAATTCTTCGTGGCATAGATTCAACAAGGTGCTGGAAGCATTCCTCAGAGATTTTGGTCCATATTGACATGATGGCATCACACAGTTGCCGCAGATTTGTCGGCTGCACATCCATGATGCGAATCTCCCGTTCCACCACATCCCAAAGATGCTCTATTGGATTGAGATCTGGTGACTGTGGAGGCCATTGGAGTACAGTGAACTCATTGTCATGTTCAAGAAACCAGTCTGAGATGATTCCAGCTTTATGACATGGCACATTATCCTGCTGAAAGTAGCCATCAGATGTTGGGTATATTGTGGTTATAAAGGGATGGACATGGTCAGCAACAATACTCAGGTAGGCTTTGGCGTTGCAACGATGCTCAATTGTTACCAATGGGCCCAAAGAGTGCCAAGAAAATATTCCCCACACCATGACACCACCACCACCAGCCTGAACCATTGATACAAGGCAGGATGGATCCATGCTTTCATGTTGTTGACGCCAAATTCTGACCCTACCATCCGAATGTCGCAGCAGAAATCGAGACTCATCAGACCAGGCAACGTTTTTCCAATCTTCAATTGTCCAATTTCGATGAGCTTGTGCAAATTGTAGCCTCAGTTTCCTGTTCTTAGCTGATAGGAGTGGCACCCGGTGTGGTCTTCTGCTGCTGTAGCCCATCTGCCTCAAAGTTCGACGTACTGTGCATTCAGAGATGCTCTTCTGGCTACCTTGGTTGTAACGGGTGGCTATTTGAGTCACTGTTGCCTTTCTATCAGCTCGAACCAGTCTGGCCATTCTCCTCTGACCTCTGGCATCAACAACGCATTTCCGCCCACAGAACTGCCACTCACTGGATGTTTTTTCTTTTTTGGACCATTCTCTGTAAACCCTAGAGATGGTTGTGCGTGAAAATCCCAGTAGATCAGCAGTTTCTGAAATACTCAGACCAGCCCTTCTGGCACCAACAACCATGCCACGTTCAAAGGCACTCAAATCACCTTTCTTCCCCATACTGATGCTCGGTTTGAACTGCAGGAGATTGTCTTGACCATGTCTACATGCCTAAATGCACTGAGTTGCCGCCATGTGATTGGCTGATTAGAAATTAAGTGTTAACGAGCAGTTGGACAGGTGTACCTAATAAAGTGGCCGGTGAGTGTATATGAATGAGAGGCCTGTTCAAGTGATGCCAACTACTTTTAGAAGTTCCATCATAAGTGATGCCACACATGCAGATTGAATTATACTCCATTCCTCAGGTGCTTAATTTGGCCCATAATTTGTTGACACTATTGATGGTCTTTGGCTATCTTTTAGGATAGAAATGGTTATAAAACATAATTATAGCAGAAATATCTTTGAAGTTATAATGTTTCCTCTTTTAAGCAATTGCTTTTAGCCTGACCTCTGGAGTCACAAGATCTGCCACAAATTAGCACTTTGGACTTCCTCCTCTGTAGCCTGAGTTGTGGATCACTCATTATAATTACAATACAAATTACACAGTCGCTGCACTAACACATTGAAGCGAACTCCTACTACAGCTATTTCATCACAGTTGATAACTTTGGTTTCCATTGCATTTTGGTTTTACATCATTTTGCTTTCAACCAATTACACAATATATGCCAATGAAGATTGTAGAGCAGTTTGTAACAGACCAAACTGAACTGAAGAATTTCCCTCCTCAAAAAACTTTTGGGGTTTGCCACCCACAAATCATTAATACAGTGGCATGCAAAAGTATTTATACCCCTTGAACTTTTTCATATTTTGTCACCTTACAACCACAAACTTAAATGTTTTTTATTAAGATTTTAATTGATAGACTAACACAAAGTAGCAGATAATTGGGAAGTGGAATGAAAATGATACATGATTTTCAAAAATGTAATCAAATAAAATCTGAAAAGTATCACATGCAAAAGTATTCAGCCCCCTGTACTCTGATACCCTTAATAAAATTCAGTGCAATCAGTTGCCTTCAAAAGTACTTAATTAGTTAATAGTCAGTCTATTTGTATGTAACTTAGTCTCAGAATAAATACACCTGTTCTGTGAAGGGCTCAGTGGTTTATTAGAGAACACTAGTGAACAAACAGCATCATGAAGACCAAGGAACTCACCAGACAGGTAAAATAAAGTTGTTGAGAAGTTTAAATCAAGGTTAGGTTATAAAATTATATCCCAAGAATCCCAAGGAGCACTGTTCAATCCATCATCCAAAAAGGAGAAACCTACCAAGACATGGCCGTCCACCTAAACTAGCAGACCGAGAAAGGAGAGCATTGGTCATAGAACCAGCCAAGAGGCCCATGATCACTCAGGAGAAGCTGCAGAAATCCACAGCTCAGATGGGAGAATCTGTCCACAGGACAACTATAAGTCATGCACTGCACAAATCAGACCTTTATGGAAGAGTGGCAAGTAGTAAACCATTGTTGAAAGAAAAACATGCCATTTGCAGTTTGCGACAAGCTATATGGACATAGCAAACATGTGGAAGAAGGTGCTCTGGTTAGAGGACACAGAAGTTGAACTTTGTGGCCTAAATGCTAAGCGCCATGTGTGGAGGAAAAGTAACACAGCTCATCACCCTAAACACAACATACCCAGTGTGACACATGGTGGTGGCAGCATCATGCTGTGTAGATGATTTTCTTAAGCAGGGACAGAGAAGTTGGTCAGAGTTGATGGGAAGATGGATAAAGCTAAATACAGGACAATCCTGGAAGAAAACCTGTTGGAAGCTGCAAAAGACTTGAGACTGGGAAGGAGATTCACCTTCCAGCAAGACAATGACCCTAAACATACAGCCAGAGCTACAGTGGAATGGTTTAGATAAAAGGATATTCATGTTTTTGAATGGCCCAATCAAAGTCCAGACCTAAATGCCATTGAGCAAGACATGAAAATTGCTGTTCACAGATACTCACCATCCAATCTGGCTGAGCTTGAGCTATTTTGCAAAGAAGAATTGGCAAAAATCTCAGTCTCTAGATGCACAAAGCTGGTAGAGACATACCCCAAAAGACTTGCAGCTGTAATTTCAGGGAAAGGTGGCTCTTCAAAGTATTGATATAGTGGGACTGAATACTTTTGCACGTCACCCTCTTCAGATTTTTATTTGATTAAAATGTTGATCTATCATTTTCCTTCCACTTCACAATTATCTGCTACTTTGCGTTGGTCTAATACTTAATATCTGAATAAAATACATTTAAGTTTGTTGCTGTAAGGTGACAAAGTGTGGAAAAGTTCAAGTTGTATGAATACTTTTGCAAGGCATGGTATATGCTGACGCTTCTCATGTGACCGCTGAGTCCCAATAACCGGCTTCAGAGATCCCTTGGGCCCTTCACCCAAAAGGCTAGAAAACAAACAAAGAGGGAGAAATGGACACCATGAAGATGCCCAGGAAAGGTGAGGGAAGGTGGCAATATAATAGCACTTTGGTCTTGTTTGAACCAAAAACAAAACAGGTGGATGAATCTGTGAAACAAATCTTGTGGTGTTTGTCCATCTTTAATAAAGATTTTTAACTTGAATCATTCATTGAGATCCTATGTATGTTTAAGTGTTATGCACAAAATAGTAGATGTATCCAGCAACCACGGAACAATCCAAATGTTAATAAAACTTAGCTTTTATTCCTATCAAAATACAGTCCATAAAAAAACATTATGAGATACTGCGTGTGAAATAAAAAAAAAATATTTACAAGAACATACCAAGATGGAAAAACGGACCAACATATGCATGGTTAACTGCTAACGCGTTTCGAGTACTTCACCTCTTAGTGATAAAGAATCACTATGACTAAGAGGTGAAGTCCTCAAACGCATCAGCGGTTAACCATGCATATGTTGGTCCGTTTTTCCATCTTGGTATGTTCTTGTAAATATTTTTTTTCTATTTCACATTCAGTATTTCATAATGTTTTTTATGGACTGTATTTGGATATGAATAAAAGCTAAGTTTTATTCACATTTGGATCATTCCGTGGTTGCTGGATACACCTACTATTTTTTGCACTACATATTCGTCCTCACCTGGGAGGCAGTACCTGAGCATCAGGAGATCCTATATTACAGTTGGCTGTGGACTCAACTTGCTATATAATGTTTAAGTGTTCCCATAATTTTTTGTCCAGTATGTATTAGACTACGTTGCAAAAAGAGAAGAAACACATGGTAGTCAAACCTGTCTAAAATATTTAAAAAATGAAAAATTAGTACCATAATGTTTTGCTTTGTTTTGCCATCAGCACTTGACATATTGGATCAATATGTTTTAAATATTACTTCATAGGCTGGGGAAATGATTCAAGGAGTGGGACATACATTAAGACATCCTCATCAAAATGACTGTCCTAGCTTCAAATCGGGTTAAGACCACCTCAGGTTCCGGACCATAAAACGGGTAGCTGTGACTGAATTCCAGTGCACGGCACTTTTTTTTGCTGCAATTTCTTAGCTTTTTTTTCTCCCCCTATTCAAAATATATAGAAAATGCTCTTGACTGGCTAAAATTAATGTAATGTGATGTATCTTTTCCGCAACTCTTTTTTTTCTGCAATATGTGGATGAATATAATAAAGTATCATTTACTTTGCTGGTGCTGTAAAACACTGTTTTTTCCCACTGTGTTTCGAGGCCATAATAGGGCTTATTTCACTATTCCATATGAGGAGGGAAACTATGCACTATAAATAGTATTATAACCATAACTACTCCTTTAATTGAAATTAAGATTCCACAAATTCATCCAGAATCTTCAATAACAGCCTAATTCACATTTTCATTTGTTGAAATTATTTGTACTATTGTAAGTACAGAGTGTACTGTCCCCCTTGGTTTCACGGTTTAATTTTGTATAAAGAATTGATGCTCCTTGTAATACTTATGATACCGGGCCAATTTGTGGTTAAAGACCAGACACATTTTAGGATTTTTTATATGTTCCGTTTTGAAGGCTATAAGGTTTTTATTATTTGGGTTATTCAACTAAATTCTTTTTTTTTTTTAATTCAAAGAATTTTTTATTGTTTTTTCAATATAGGGGGGGGAAGAGGGGGGGGACGAAGGGGTATGGGGGAGGGGAAGGAGAGGGGGGGGATAAAGGGAGAGGTAGAACAAGGGTAAAAACATGGGTAAACAAGATACATACAATAACAGTAAATGCAAGTGATGCAGAGAAATCAAATGTAGCACTGAAATGTACATTACAAAGAAAAATAGCGTTCAATTAGACCGTCGAAAAAAAAAAAAGGCAAAAGTATAACAGCGCGTAACCGACTACAAAATACACATGACATCAGGAACATTCCTGTTGATTCAGAAAATGCAGTGGAGCAGAGTAAGAGGGAAAAGGGACATAGGCGGGTGAGAGGCGGGTAAGAGGCAGTCCGGAAAACAGAGAGACTGCAGACAACATAAATCAGAGAGTGTCTTCAGTAGGGGTGTGTTCGCCTCCAATAGTTGTGCCAAGAGCTCCAGACCTTCTCGTATCTATCATGCGTTCTCCTCGCCCAGCTAAGTAATTCTTCGAGTATTGCAATATCATGAACCGTGTTCTCCCAGAGACATAGAGGAGGGGCAACAGGTTGTAGCCAGTAGCGTGGGACTAGCAGCTTCGCAGCTGCTAGTAGGCTCGTAACAAGTCTGTCTCTAGTCGGTTTGTAGGTGTGGTTCGGCCGCGTCAGGAACAGCACTTCAGGGGTCAAGTCAATAGCGGAGCCAGTGATTTCTTCTATCCGCTCGGCAATCGTGGCCCAGAAAGTTTTAATGACAGGACATGTCCACCAGATGTGCAGATAAGTACCATCTCGGGCTTTGCATCTCCAGCACTCCGAATCACTTCTTAAGCCGTGCCTAGCTAGCCACTCAGGCGTCCGGTACCACCTGGACAAGATTTTATAACTGTTCTCTTGTAAGCGGATGCAAGTGGAAAAGCCATGTGAATGATTTAGGGTATTGTCCACTTCGTCCTGTGTGAGTTGAATTCCCAGGTCTTTCTCCCAGGAGGTGATATATGCAGGTGTATAGCTAGTCGGGGGGGTGACAAAGCGGTGCAATATGGAGGATGTTTTCCGGAGCATCCTTGTCTTTGATAACAGCATCTTTTCGAAAGGTGTCAGTTGGATTCTCAGGTCAGATGAGTCGTTTAGCTTGTTCAAGAAATAACGGACGTGCTCAGCATGCAAAAAAGACAATTTTGGAAAAGTTGGCGACTGTGAGATGTCTAAATTCACCCCATTCTGGTCCATGTCCCACACATCTTGTATTCTCAATTGTCTGAAGGAAGACCACACTGAGTCATACTTGCGTTGTCGCTCGCCTAAAGCGTCAGGTACTAAGGCGACCGGGAGCAACGGCGATGGGCTAGGCGCTAGTTCTGGTCCGTAGGCTCGCCAGGTCTCGAGTGCGCCTCGGAAAAGGGGATTCTTGGCATCTGGATGTAGCGTTGTCTTGCGTGCCAACCACAAGTCCCTTAGTAGGGCAGGAGAAAACTGGGCTGTGCTGACCTTGATCGGAAATAAGAGGTGAGACCACCAGCCGAGCTGTATAGCCTGGTAGTAAAGATGTGTGTCGGGGAGCCCAATTCCTCCCTGAGATTTGTGCTTGACCAAGAGAGACCACGGGAGTCTGGGTACTTTATGTCTCCAGATGAATTTCGTAAACATCGACCATAAGGAGGTAAAAAAGACCCTTGGGATGTAGATGGGTAACATAGCCAACTTATAGAGTATTTTGGGAATAAGGTACGTTTGAATGAGGCTCTTCCTACCAAACCAGGACAAAGGGAGATGCTGGTAGGAGTCCAAATCTTTCGGCAAGGATCCAAGCAGAGTATGGAAGTTTCTATCGTATAGATCTTCGATCTTCTGTGTGAGGTGTATACCAAGATATTTGATAGATGAAACAGCCCATTGGAATGGAGAATTCGTCTGTAGAGTAGTCACTCTCTGCCTATTTAGGGAGATGTTAAGAATCTCGGATTTCTCCAGATTTGCTTTATACCCGGAAACCTGACCATAATTCGTCAATACAGCAGCGATCCTAGGGAGAGCAACTTCGGGATTAGTGATCACAAACAAGAAATCGTCTGCAAAGGCGGTAGCAGAAGTGTGGACTTGTCCGGACTGCATGCCTTGAATCTCTGGATCTTGTCGGACTTTCTGTAGCAATGTCTCAAGTACAAGGACGAAGAGCGTGGGTGAGAGCGGGCATCCCTGTCTGGTCCCATTCCGGATTTGGAACTCCTTTGACAATGTACCATTGACCTTCACTCTGGCATAGGGTGCTGTATATAACGAAAAAATAGCCGCTACAAAAGGGGGAGGGAAGTTGAATCGTAAGAGAGTAGCCTTCATGAAGTTCCAAGAGACCCTATCGAAGGCCTTCTCGGCGTCTACCCCTAATAAGACAAGTGGGAGATTGTCCTTCCTAGCTTTGTGGATTAAAGGTAACAAACGAGCCGAGTTGTCCCTTCCCTCGCGGCCTACCACAAAGCCTGATTGTTCCGGATCTACGATTTCGGGAATTAACAGTTTCATCCTGGTGGCGAGTAGTTTGGCCCAAATCTTCAGGTCTAAATTCAATAGAGAAATGGGTCTATAATTACTGCAGAAGGTCGGATCTCTTCCCTCTTTAGGGATGAGCGCGATGTGAGCCTCTAGGGTCTGGGTCGGTAGACGTCCACCTTGGAGAAGTTCATTGCACATTTTTGCAAGTGGAGGTATCAGGGTCGAACGGAATTTCTTGTAATAGAGAAGGGGGAGGCCATCCGGGCCTGGGCTCTTCCCGGTCGGAAAGCTATCAAGCACTTCCTTCAGCTCTTCGTGGGATACGGGGTCCATCAGAGATTCAGTCTTGTCAGGAGAGAGCGCGGGCAGAGCAAGATCCTTCAGAAAACTCTCAATCATCACTCCTCTGTCCGAGCCATCAGTATCTGTGTCAAGGGAGTCTAGGTTGTATAGACCGGAATAGTACTTCACAAATTCTTGTGCTATTTCCGAAGTGTCGTTAGCTAGAGAACCAGACCCAGTTCTAATGTTTGATATGAACGTCTTCTGTTTGGCTTTGCATATCAATGAGGACATGAGTCGACCCCCCTTATTGCCATGTGCGTAAAGTAATTGACGAAAGTTCAAATGGTGTTTCGCTGCTCTCATATTAAGCCGATCCAAGAGTTCTTCCCTCAGTGTCGTAAGATCTCGCAGCGTGGCTTCAGCTTTAGTCCGTTTGTGCACCCTCTCAAGTCTTGCGATGTCCTTGAGAATAGTGTCAAGCTCAGCCTGCTTCGACTTCTTCACTTTCGTTGCCAGTGATATCAGAACTCCTCGAATGTAGGCTTTGTGTGCCTCCCAGACTACCGGAGAGGCGACATCAGGAGTTGTATTATTTGCAAAGTAGTCCTTTAGGTGTCGATCTATGAAGTCTTGATTGTCTTGAGAGTCCAGTAAAGACTCGTTCAATCGCCACGACCATTGTCCCTTTGGAACTTTTCGGAGCTGCACATTAAGCAAGACGGGTGAGTGGTCAGAGACTGTGATGGAACCAATTTTGGCATGCGAGACTAGAGGCAAGAGTTCCTGGGAAACAAATAAGTAATCAAGCCGGTGGTATGTCCCGGCCGTGGGGGAATAGAAAGTAAAGTCTTTGCCCTTAGGGTTCAAGAATCTCCAAGAATCGACAAGATGTAAGTCCTGAAGAGCTCTGTTGATCGCGCCTACCGATCTCTGGGATAGCAGTGCTTTAGGGGCAGAAGAATCAATCAAATGATTGAGAGCCACATTGAGATCTCCTCCCAGTATCAGATGGCCTTCAGCGAAAAGGCTTAGCGAGCTTAAGGTCTTGATGATCCAAGAGGTCTGATTCTTGTTGGGTGCATAGAGAGACGCCAAAGTATACGGTACTGAAGCAATCTGACCTTTAACAAATATTGCGCGGCCATCTGGATCTGCAAGCGTAGCTGCACACGTAAACGGTACATTGGTTCCTATGAAGATTGATACGCCTTTCGATGCCGAATTAGGGTGGGTGCTGTGATAACTAGTTGGGTAGAATGTCCCAGGTAATTTCAGTATCTTCGAACCTTTGAAGTGAGTCTCTTGTATGAAGGCGATATCAGCTTTCCACTTGTGAAGGAGATGCATTACATGGTGTCTTTTGTTCGGAGAATTGAGTCCATTGGCATTCAGCGACACAAGATGCAAGACGGCTTCCGATTCAGAGGGCATTGTCAGTGTCAAAGACTGGAGCTCGGCACACCTAAAATAAGAGGAGAAAGATTCCCAAGGAGGGGAGAAACAACTAAGAATGGAATGGGTTAAGGGTGCGCAGAAAAGAGGAGGCGCAAAGACAAGAGAACAATAAACAATAATTATCCTCAAATCAATACAACAATGAAGGGTATATCACTGCTCTAAAAATACACTCCTGTTGAAACAATAGCAAATGATGGCTAGAACTATCACTATATTAGGGTCTATAATAGTCAAATACCAGTTAGATAGTAGAAAGGCATCAATACAATAACTACCAAGGTAGTAAAATACAAAAAAGATGAAGACGAATAAAGGACGCTGTCACGCCCAAACTTCTCTCATATACAAGCACAGAAAATACAACTTGAGAACAAACCATAGCGGGACGACGCAGTAGAGCAATTGAAGTATCAACCAACGGAGGGAAGAAAAACACTAGCTGATAAAAAATTGACTCAATAAACATCAAAAATGGCTACAAAGACTCAACTCCCGTTGGAGCATCAGACATCTAGAACTATCCCACTAAAACACTTGTCAGGTAAAATCTCTATGTTGGGGCAAGGAAAGAATTAACGATCTCCCTGTCTTGTATCCAGCCCCCGGAGGAGCTGTTTCTTAGCTTTGGGTGACCGAAAACGCCCCGGAGTGTGCAAAAGTCCGGACATGCTGGGGGTGGGTTCTGTAGTGACAGGCTCTCCGGGCATTGGCAGCCAAGATGGGACAGAAACGGGGGGGATGCCCAGCGGTTCCCAGATGTGATCCAAGTCTCTAGGGGTGAAGACATTAAACCGTCTCCCATTCTTTATTATCGACAAGCCAAAGGGGAACAGCCATGCATATTGAATGCTATGAGACTTCAGAACTTCTAATAGTGGACGCATCGTACGCCTCTTCTGGAGGGTGGCTGGGGCTAGGTCCTGGAATATTTGTATTTGTGCAGTCTCGTACATTAAATCTTTCTTATCACGTGCTGCCTTCAGTATTGCAGACGTATGAGCAGAAGAAGTGAGACCACAAATTATATCTCTAGGGGGATCATTATCTCCAGGTCTCGGCCTGACCGCCCTATGCACTCTTTCAATCTCCACCCTCCCGGCCTCCTCCTCACCAAGCAGCGATTTAAAAATTGCACAAGAGATCTCTGGCAAAGACTCAGATGAGAACTTCTCTGGCAGACCACGGATGCGCACGTTTCGACGTCTATTCCTATTTTCTAAGTCTTCAAGCAAGAGATACGTCTTATTAAAGTGTTCTGAATGAGAATCTATTTTACTAGCTAAAGCGGAGGTGACTTTCTGGGATTTCACTTGTTTAGATTCCAGCGTGTCAACTCTTTTGCCCAGGGCCTTCATATCGGAACGGAGTTCAGCTATTTCAGTAATAAGCGGGAGAAGGGCCTGAGACAGGGCCTCTTTCAAAAAGCCTTGGGTGATAACGGTAGAATCAGAGCCCACATTGGAAATGTCCTCATCAGAGTCAGGGGTGCAAGTTTCAAAAGTACTACACTCCTCAACCTGGGCCTTGTGTGCCGAGGCGGAGCGGTGTGAGCTTTGCTTTTTCAGGAATTTTTGCATGTCGGCCTGAGAGTTAGAATGCTTTTGTTGCGACTTAAAGTTTGGGGTTCTGTCTCTCCCTGTCCTGACCATATCTGTGCGTGTCAGCTTATTGGGCGTAGGACAGCGTCCACGTGAGGAATTAAATAGACATGTTACATAGGACCAGTGTCACGGAAAGAGAATGAAACAAGTATACGTTGCAAACTCGACTTCCTCAACTCGGATGCACCAAAAATAGAGAGGAAAATGTCCAGGAGAGGGTGGGAGAAATGGGCAGGCACTGAGACTTTGCAGCTGGAGGAGCCTCCCTGGTCTTTGTGTAGAGGCTCAACACTCCACAGTCTATCTTTTAACAGATACTTGGGCTAGGTAGGGGTCTCCAGTGAATGAGTAAGTTCAGGTAGGCAAGCACAAGGCGGTGGGGGATAGCTGTATTGTGGTAGTGATGGAACTATGGTGAAACTATCTCCACTAGGCCGCCAGCAGTCCAGAACAAGATGAAAGCAATGGGTAGGGTCAGTTGAGGAGTAGGCACAATGTAGAGGAGAGGTGGGAGGGATGGGGACCCAGGCAGCAAGAGGAGCCTCCCTGGTCTATGTGTAAAGGCTCTGCACTCTGCTGCCCGGGCACAGTGTGCCGATGGCTACAACTGTCTCTTCAAGATGGAGGGTAGGGAGAAGAAGGGCGGGACCAGGGGACAAGGGAGAGAAGGGATGACCGCAGACTGTGTACTTAGCTGATAGGGGCTGATCACGGCTTCGGTCCTCACAGTCTAATCACGGCTTCTACGATGCCTGCAGGCAGGAGCTGTTCGGTCTCTCCCTCCGCGGTGTGAATGCAGTCCTCTCCGGCCTCCACGTCACGCGCCGGTCTCAGCCGCCCCAGCCTCGAGTCTGCTCCAGGAGTGCGCCACAGCAAGGGAGACGTTGTTCAGAGCGGGCAGGATAACTCGAAACAGCAGAGGAGGAGAGGAGAGTGTCATCCGCCGGCGTCAGCCGCAGCTCCCGGTCCGGGATCAGCGCCCCGTGCTTCCGGTGTAGGCCTCAAGATGGCGGGCGGCTCCAGCCAGCAAGGTAGGCCGCAGGTCCCAGAACGGAGCAACGACTCCAAAATTCAGCGGGTAGCTCCAAAATCAGCTGCACGGAGACCGGGGGTAGTCCCTTGGAGCAAGGTCTTGAGAATGGTGGCTGTGTCGAGGCCGATGGAAAAAGATACAGGCCAGCGATGGCGGAGCTCAGCTAGAGCACGTCCGTTCGCCTCGGCAGGTAAGCCACGCCCCCCCGGTTATTCAACTAAATTCTGTGACTATGTTGTTTTTATTTTTGCATGTGTTTTAATTTTTTATATCTGGGAAGTTATAAACAAAAGAGGGAAATCTTGTATGTTTTTTTACTTTTCATCTTTTTTTTATTTAATAGTACAAAGTGCTACTAACACACTTTATAAAATAGTTTTTCCTCTCTGTTACAGTAATTTTTATTTTGTATAATGTCATCGGGGGTGGGGCTACAACCTGTAATAAGGGTGTGTATTGATGCATTGTTTTATTTAATTTTTTTATTTATTTACTTTTCTATTTATTTTTTAATTTTTTACATTGTGCCCCCATAAGGCCATAATAGGCTTTGGGGACATCTAATCACTTATTATTTTTGAGGGGGGAGGCTGATTTTCCCTGTAACTGGGGCTGGTACATTTAGCCCCAGTTGCAGGAGGAATACAGCCTCCTGCCCATAACTATAGAGCTGATCTGGGTCCTGTAAGACTCTAACAGGCTCTGATCCCAGTGGATCACGGGACTGCCGGGTAAGAGGGGAGACACATCATGGCGGCACCCATAGTTGTGTATACAGTGCTCATTGAGCACTATGTACACAGCGATCGGGAAGGCAGGAACGGTAATAAACCTTCCCTGCCTTCTATATGGGAACTCCGGCTGTAGCTACAGCCGGATCTCCATTTCAGCAGCTGCAGGTTTTCGAGCAGCTGCTGAAAACTTCATGGACGTAATGGTACGTTCTTGGTACATCCTATGGGTGGTCCGGAAGTAGTTAATAAAAAAAAAAATCTGTTTCTGTCCAGTTTTTTTGTGGTATGTCTCACTTTTCTATGCTACCAAGAAATGGACAGACACAGATCAGGTCTTTTTACATTGATTCTTTGGAAATGAACGTCCATCATTTACATCTGTTCTCATCCATTTTTAGCACGCTTTTATGCATTCAGAAAACTGACCAAATAAATGGTTGATTGAAATGTGAACAACCTTTTAATGAGCCAAATGTATTTTGCTGAATAAAACGTGAAAATTGGGTTCCTAAAACAAAACTAGTAATCCACTTTCCTTGATAGAGCTCCCCTCTTCTATTTTATTATCTATTGTAATATTGTATTTGTCTATATTTACTTCATTTTAATATTGGTGTATATTATCTATGGCAATATTATCTCAGATATTACTGTTTCCCTTATACTATCTACATTTAAATACTATTTCTTGCAACAGAACATAAACATAAGGTTACAGAATTTATTTAATTTTTATGGTGTTTAAATTGATATTCTGTTTTAGTCTTCTGGGAAAAATGTTCTAATTTGAGGTAAAAAAAGCCAAACCTCATACACTTATTGGCTTAGGTCCAGGTAAAAGCTCACTTAATAAGAGTCATCTACTTGTGCATATTCCAGTTTTAGATATTTTACTAATATGAAATAATAGAAATTCTACATTTCCAGATAGTGCTTTCTTGGCAGTAGCCCAATTTACTCCCGAGACATTTCAGCTGTACCTTGTTCTCACCCAATATGTTTTTCTTTGGAAACCAAAGTGGTGAGTGCATATGTCAGAAAAATATCTTACCAAATCATTTTAGAAGATTTAAAAGGAGAGGCAAAGAAGAAACCAGCTGGTGAAAAAGAAATTGGCAGATTGCTCTTCGTACGAGCCGACGTGCCAGAATTTAACATTTTCTGAGGTCATTGACTGCATTCTCATCAAGCATATTGTGTGTACATGTCAGACATATGAAACAATTATTATTCTTCTCCAAGGCCAAAAACTTGTCTTTCTTTGCATTGAGATATCTGTCATGAAGTAAACAGTTCTGGTGATGTGAAAAGATTTCAAATCAGTTTTAGTGAATTCCGCATGCAAAAGAGAATGAAAAAAAGGACGACACGGCCTTCTGGTGGATGAATCAGCTGTTAATTTTACATTTGCTTTCAAGATGAAAGAAAAAAGTTCAAAATCCTTTTTTTTTCTGTTCTATCCAGTTTGACGTGTGTTTGAACTGTTCAAAAGACCTTTTTTTTAAAAATACGTTTTTTCCTACTGAATGACTCCATTGAAAACTTGCTGTTGCAATAACACACTCTTTGATAATATTCTATCATATTTTTTGTCATTCTAGTCTAGATTGTATTTTTAATTACAAAAGTCAACTTTTCTTTTTAATTTGATCTTATATCATATATCTTTTTATGTGCCAAAAAGTAGACGCAATGCAAGTGAGAATTTTCATAGACTACGGATACTGGCATTTACACTTGAAAAATGAACAAAAGTGTAAAATGATTAAAATAGTATTATTTATTGATTTTTCTTACTTGTATAGTGCTAACATATTCCATAGTGCTTTACAGATATTGTCAGCCACTGTCTCATAGAGAGGCCTTAGGGGTAGAATATAACCACAATGACGCTTTTTTGGCCTACTATGAGGCTGGGGAAGGAGAGGAAAATTGGAAAGATGGCTGCGGGGTTAAGCCATCTAATCTGACTGGTATTGTTCAGGTCTTACGTAGGAACTTACTACCTTTTTGTTAGTTATAAACATATCATCCAACATCTTAAAGGGGTTGGCCACTTTCAGACCATTATTGACAAACAAATATACAATAAAAAGATATACAATTTTCCAATATACTTTCTGTATCAATTCCTCACAGTTTTCTAGATCTCGGCTTGCTGTCATTCATTCTGTTACTTCTACTGGATAAAAGTCTGACCATGGTCATGTGATTTACGGTCCATGGTCATGTGATGAGCACACAGGTGCCGCTCGTTACAGTCACAGCACAGGAATCAGACATCTGCCTGGTAATCAGCTGTACACCTGTGTGTTAGTCACATGACCATGAACTCGACTCTAATTGCTGCCTACCTCTGGATGGACTTGGTGAGCCAAGGACAATATACTAGTGAACACTGCATCCTCCTGCTATCTCTATATGCTTATTTAGTAGTTTTAGTGGTTCCCAACCAACTAAGGTCAGCACTGACCACACAGGCTAATGACACCAGGGTTATCTCATAACAATAAACATTGGTCTGCACAGGGAACATCTATTTCTTCTCTTTTTCCCTACTCTAGATGTCTGTACTACTCTGGCTAAAAGCTTAGCAAAGTAATCGACCTGTGGAAACAAGAAACTCTTCAGCCTTTGTTTGACTCCAGAACTACATCAGTGTCACTGAGAATATTGAGTAGCCCCTAAGAACCGTTTCATTGTACCAACAGACTGTTAGAAATGGACCTGGAACCTCCACAGTCATGACTATGAGGTTGCCAGTCCTTTCCTAACATTTGCTGTGTTTTGGTGTGTTTCACTTTAAGTTTTGTGCGTCTCTCTGTCCTGAGGCTTTTTAAGTCACTTCCGCTCTCCATTCACCGCTGGCTATTCAGTTCTCTGATAGTAAGCTTGCAAGCCTTTACTTGTTTGTATATCCTGTGTTTGAACTCTTGGCTCCGTTTTTCAACCCCTTTCTCTGTCAGCCAATTCTGCTGCTGAACTCCTCTCAGTTACGACCCCTGCTTGCCTGCTAGACTCCTCTCCATTGATTCTAATTCTTTACCGCGCTGATCTCACATTGCCAACTGGATTGTTGACCAATCTTCTACCTGACCGACCTGTACAGCGCTGACAACCGGACCGATGACCACATGACCATCTCTGCCAACTTGCCTGGAGGCTGCTCCTGCTCCTCTGCTTCTACAGACTTCTTCAGGCCTTCTGTCAGCTCCAGTTCTGCTCTTGCGAATAATGCCTATCTTCTAGGTTGTCTGATACTTGTGGTGCACTGTGCTCTCACACTTGCTGCTAACTTTGGCTGAAGGAATCTAACAAGTCCATCCCCACCACTAGGGGCTCTGGTGAATATGTCTGGAGGCCAGACTTGGCTATGTGGAGGGGTGCTGTGTGCTCAGGGCTGTTTTACCATTCTGCTCTGCAGCTAACCTACCCAGCCCGAAGTTTAGAATTGTATTTGCTCGTAACACAGATTTGTTGGAAAATCAGGAAACTAATAAAGGAACTGTGTCCAATTTGACCATTCCACCATACAAACTTAGTGATATGTTTTGTAAGCTTGAGTTACTGCTCAAGGAAGAAATTCAATACTATTTGGACAATGTTCTCTGTAAAATGTATTATACAGAAAGCATTGTCCCAAGAGGTTTAAGATGGAGACTAGAAGCTCCTTTTAAAATGATTTTTTTTTTTTTTTTTTTTGTCACAAGATGGGAGGGTCAGTTACATACTAATGGAAAAAGGTTAGTAAAGCTAACATATGAACAGAGACAAATTTTAGTCCAATACCTTAAAGAAAGGAAATTGATGAATTACATACCAATTTATCACAATTTCCATATCATAACAACTTCATTAAATACGACTGTTTATTGACATCTAGAATGAGAAAGATCATTGTGATAAAAAAAAATCAAAGGGACAGAAATGATCACATCCAGATTGCAAAACAGAGTTTAAAACAAGAATGCAGTGTGCAGAGTGAATTCTTTTAAAATAAGTCTATTTGCTGTGGTTGAAGAGTACTGCTGCCTACTTCACTGATTCAACACATGTGCCCAAATTACAAGGTCTTTAGGTTATTTGGGTCAAAGCGCAACTGAAAAGTTTCAAAAACACTTTAGGGTTAAAGCCCCACGTGCATTCCTGCAGCAAAAAGTGCTGTGCAAAAAACTGTGGCGGAAATGCATCGTGGTTCTTCTCGCCACGCTTTGGACAGACAGTTCACAGAGATTTCCACTCCGGCCCTTTTGCTTCAATTATACCTATAGAGAACCCGCTGGCATTTCCATAGGTATAATTGACATGCTGTGATTTCCAAAACTGCGACGGTTTTGGAAATCGCTGTGTGTCCGCGGTATGCATTTTACTGCAAAGTGGGGATGGGATTCGCATGAATCCTATTCACTTTACTGTGACTGTAAAATGCCTCATTGTTTATGCCATGGGCAGACTGTGGCGTTTATCCCACGTGGGACCCCAGCCTATAACTGTTACAATATGGCACATGCACCTGGATTTGGGTTCAGTTTGAGCCATAATTCTGGTTCACTCTGATTAGTAAATCTGACCCACTAAGTCTTTGTAGCTCTGTAAAATAATAAAGAATTCTATTTTAGAAAATATTCCACAAAGTAGTGTACAACGCGAATAAATGGGGCAAAAACTTACAGCAGTATGTCCTATGTGTTGCAAATATTTTCTTTAACTTCGATTTCACCATTTGCAATCTATTATCCCCGCATTTTCTTACTATTCATATAAATTACATGTAGTTGTTTTTCCAATGTATTTCGCAGTGTGCCAGCTAATGCTTTTATAGTACTATTTTTTGTAAGAAAAAAGTCTGTTTGAAACAAAATAATCAGCTGCTCTGTAGGAATGTTGACAACTGAAAAGATAGAAGGAAATAAACATCAAGGGAGTTTGGTAATGCCTTTTTTACAATGGTTCTCTTTCTATTCACCTTGCAAACAGAGTTCACAAACATCAATGACGAACGAAAGCTATGATTTATATTTATGAACAGGTATACATGTACCCCTGACCTCCCGCTGCCTTCCTAGCCCTTAGCACCAGAAGCAATTTATACAGGCCAGTCTAAATAAACATTAAGGAGTCAAGGCCATAAACTGACAGCAAGAAAAATCAATGGCTTCAGAAACTAGCTAGTAGGATCAATAAAAAAGATTAGACATCAGCAGCTCGTCTGGGGCACTTACAGGTAAATGTGGCTTACAATTCATCTGACAGCAATAGGATAAAAACTGTCATATAAATAGAATCACACTGAGGAGCCTGGAAAATGCTGTTTGGCTGCAAACACTAACTAGTGACCTCCGAATGAATAAATGAGATTTATCAGGATCCTTCTGAGATTTCGAAATCGCTTTTCTACAAGTGCATCCTATCTCATTTAAAATATTTAGCACTGGAGTTTCTCTGTAGACTTTATGTCCTTGTATTGTCTTCTATTTGGAGTCATTTTAGTCATGTTCACGCTGTGTTTTGTATGTTTAGGGCTAAGGCCAGACTGAATGGGCCACAACAAAAAAGCGCTGTGGGAAAAACGTGGAAATGCATTGCAGTTTTACCTGCAGTGCTTTTCACAGAAAGTCACTTTGACAAGTTTCTGCTTCATTATACACTGTCTACCAATAAGTATTTGGACCCCTGTGGTAGAATAGAAAAATAACATTTATTCATATCCAATAGTTGGTAAAACCCAGCAGATGCTTCCCTATGGATGGTATTGATAGACACAATACTCCCGGATGCCTGGTGAAACTCCTGGTGTATGTGAGCCATCGGTTGGGTGCGGTTTCTCTGGCCAGCACCCGTCGGTCTCTATCTCCCAGTTTCGTGGCTCTGCCGACTCGGGGCACATTCCGACAATCACCATTCACCTTCCACTTTTAATCACATAGGCCACTGTTGATTTTGGGTAATTCAGTTTGCTTGCTATGTCCCTTAAGGATCGACCATTTCTGTGGTACCCCACAATTACCCCTTTGTTGAAATCTGACATCTCTGCACTTAGTGGCATCTTGCGTGCGACTAATGCCAATGCTGTTTCCTATTTAACAGCGGAAGACATGACGTACATCACGACCAGATATCCTCATTTGCATGGGTGTCCAAATACTTATTGGTAGACAGTGTACTTGTAAGGAAATTGCTGGCATTGCCATAGGTATAATTTCCATAGGCATAATTAGCCTAATAGCCTAATATCCTGCACCGTTGATCCAGAAACAAAAACCTCCTTAAGCAGACAACACTTTTCTCTATCAATGGGGGAAAAAATCATTTCTAACTCCAAATATGATATTAAATCCACAACCTCTTTCCATAAATCTAGTATCTACAACTTACAGTATTATTATAGCCTCACTGCTCTTACAGTAAGGAACCTTCTTTGTTGGGTTCTACTCTGTAGATGTAGTGGATGCCTCCTTGCTATAGTTACAGTAGCAGGTATAAATAGTTCATGATAGAGATCTTCTTATTGACCTTTAAGGCTTTTCAGATGCTTGTAAGTCATCTCTAACAATCCCACACAATCCCTATGTAGTAAACGAAGCGTAACATGCGCTGTTATAGTCCATTATGTGGACCAGAGCAGACTATGTCACTGTGCAGACTGTGAAATTTCTCCAACTGCACACTGGTGACACACAGAACCTCACTCTTTATGTTATCATCCGTGATTCGCAGACATTTTTATGGCATCCATCTCTGCTTTTGTGTATGGCAATCACTTACCGACAAACTACATGAGAACCCAGTCTAGTAATGTTTGGATCCACTTGGGAGAAACTGCAGTTGGCAAACACATTTTACGTGGAAAAGCAAACTGTTTACAGCGACATTGGCTGACATTATTTTGGGACTTTCATGGATTTTACACCGATGTGGACCTATTGGTACATGGTGTCTTTTCATCCATTTTTTGGTACTTTATTACTTGTGGTAATTTGAGTAGAAATGTTTATATTTGTTAATATGTTGTTATACTTTGATTTTATACAGACTATATTGCGCCAGGCCATGTTCTCACATTTTCTACCTACACATTTTTGAATTTCTTTAGATTCCGATCGCCCTGGAAACTCTTTACCATGTAGCTGCTCCCTCCACATAAATGGTAAGTTTTCTCTGTGCTGTTGTCAGCTGTTGTCTGTGCCTCTAAGGCCGGGGCCCCACGCGATGTAAATACCGCAATTTGCCCGCAGTGGAGATGCTGCGGGAAAGATCGCGGCGTTTTACAGTGCAAGCAAATGGGATGGGATTCATGCGAATCGCATGCCCACTTTGTGGAACAAATCGCAACGCGGACACGCTACGATTTGCAAAGCCGTTGCGGATTTGCAAATCGCAGCATGTCAATTATATCTACGGAAATAACTGGCGGCTTTCCCGTAGATATAATGTTAAGAGAAAGTCTGCAAGACACGACGAGAGCATCATCTCAGGAATAACCTGTGCCTGTACTGTGGTTCTAAAGATCATATCATCCGACACTGCTCGATCAGACCCCTGACACCAGCGAAAAAAACTTCAGTGCCTGAGTGGTAATCAGAAGAACCACTCAGGCAACCAGGTATTTGGTGGAAATAACAATAAAATGTTGTTATCTGTGTCTCTGTCCTTGTTAATCTATTTTCAACCACACCCGTCTCCTTTACTTTCATTTCCCTCTGCTCCTCTAAGAGTTAAGTTTTGTTTTGCCCTGTGATTGACATCCTGCCTTCCTATCAGGTTCAGGGTGGGTTCATCCCCTATTTATTCTTGGTTTGCATTCACATTGTTGCTTGCTATTGCCTCGTGCTTGCTAGCGGTTTTATTGCTGTTTAGTTACTTGTATTCTTAATCCTGACCTTGGCTTTTCCTATTGACTATTCTTTTGGACTTCGATTTGGCACTGCATTACTCAACTGTTACTGGACCCTTGGCTTCTTGACCTCCATTTGTTGCTGTTTGTCTTGTCTGTGTTTTGTGTGTCATGTATATACGTAGGGATCGTCTCCAAGTTGTCGCCTATTGCGTAGGATAGGACCAGGCAAGAGGAAGGGACAATGAGGGGTTTCAACTTAGGACTCACTGTCTCTTGCGCTCCTTCCTCCAGGGTTTCCAGCAGCTACTGGGGAATTGCAGTCTTAGCAATTCCCTAACAGCCAGCCTTAATAAATCTGCCCAAATATATCCACATTCACACTATGTGCAATATGTTCTCTTGACTGAGAATCACATATAATCATCTACCCATTTGACAAATAAATATGTATTTAGCTCATGATGGGAGAATAGTGTCTATAGGCTTGTAATTCCCAGTATGCCTGAATTACATAAGACACATATTTGCAGCTACTATCCCATGACAATTACAGTCCTATGAAAAAGTTTGGGCACCCCTATTAATCTTAATCATTTTTAGTTCTAAATATTTTGGTGTTTATAACAGCCATTTCAGTTTGATATATCTAATAACTGATGGACACAGTAATATTTCAGGATTGAAATGAGGTTTATTGTACTAACAGAAAATGTGCAATATGCATTAAACCAAAATTTGACCGGTGCAAAAGTATGGGCACCTCAACAGAAAAGTGACATTAATATTTAGTAGATCCTCCTTTTGCAAAGATAACAGCCTCTAGTCGCTTCCTGTAGCTTTTAATCAGTTCCTGGATCCTGGATAAAGGTATTTTGGACAAACAATTCAAGTTCAGTTAAGTTAGATGGTCGCCGAGCATGGACAGCCCGCTTCAAATCATCCCACAGATGTTCAATGATATTCAGGTCTGGGGACTGGGATGGCCATTCCAGAACATTGTAATTGTTCCTCTGCATGAATGCCTGAGGATTTGGAGCGGTGTTTTGGATCATTGTCTTGCTGAAATATCCATCCCCGGCGTAACTTCAACTTCGTCACTGATTCTTGAACATTATTCTCAAGAATCTGCTGATACTGAGTGGAATCCATGCGACTCTCAACTTTAACAAGATTCCCGATGCCGGCATTGGCCACACAGCCCCAAAGCATGATGGAACCTCCACCAAATTTTACAGTGGGTAGCATGTGTTTTTCTTGGAATGCTGTTTCTTTTTGGACGCCATGCATAACGCCTTTTTTTATAACCAAACAACTCAATTTTTGTTTCCAAAATGAAGCTGCCTTGTCCAAATGTGCTTTTTCATACCTCAGGCAACTCTATTTCTGGCGTACGTGCAGAAACGGCTTCTTTCTCATCACTCTCCCATACAGCTTCTATTTGTGCAAAGTGCGCTGTATAGTTGACCGATGCACAGTGACACCATCTGCAGCAAGATGATGCTGCAGCTCTTTGGAGGTGGTCTGTGGATTGTCCTTGACTGTTCTCACCATTCTTCTTCTCTGCCTTTCTGATATTTTTCTTGGCCTGCCACTTCTGGGCTTAACAAGAACTGTCCCTGTGGTCTTCCATTTCCTTACTATGTTCCTCACAGTGGAAACTGACAGGTTAAATCTCTGAGACAACTTTTTGTATCCTTCCCCTGAACAACTATGTTGAACAATCTTTGTTTTCAGATCATTTGAGAGTTGTTTTGAGTAGCCCATGATGCCACTCTTCAGAGGAGATTCAAATAGGAGATCAACTTGCAATTGGCCACCTTAAATACCTTTTCTTATGATTGGATACATCTGGCTATGAAGTTCAAAGCTCACTGAGGTTACAAAACCAATTTTGTGCTTCAGTAAGTCAGTAAAAAGTAGTTAGGGGAATTCAAATCAATAAAATGATAAGGGTGCCCATACTTTTGCACCGGTCAAATTTTGGTTTAATGCATATTGCACATTTTCTGTTAGTACAATAAACCTCATTTCAATCCTGAAATATTACTGTGTCCATCAGTTATTAGATATATCAAACTGAAATGGCTGTTGCAAACACCAAAATATTTAGAACAAAAAATGATTAAGATTAATAGGGGTGCCCAAACTTTTTCATAGGACTGTATATGGAAATGTATTTGAATATTTATTCTACAGCTCTAATAATTTACCCAAGGAGCTTTGTTTAGCTTATTTAATGTTTCTACATTTCTAGTTACTTCATGTTCCTAATGCCATGATGACTAATCATATGTGTGTGTTTTAAGCTCTCTATATTTATTTTTTTTATTTTTTTTATTTGCTACAGTTTTTCATACACACAATATTAGAATGAATCTGATGTTTCTTTTTAGTGATTTAAATTTACACATTTAGGTATTTCAATAATTGCTAAACATAAAGCTGAAGAATTCTATTGAAATATGTCATTATCATTATTTCCAAAGATATTTTTTCATTTCGCTTCATTATATTTGCTTTTTGTGTTATGATTAGAGATGAGCGAGTAGTACTCAATCAAGTAGGTATTCGATCGAATACTACGGTATTCGAAATACTCGTACTCGATTGAGTACCACTCGCTATTCGAATGGAAAAGTTCGATGTAGAACCAGCATTGATTGGTCGAATACTATACAGTCGGCCAATCAACGCTGGTTCTTCTCCTACCTTTAGAAGTCTTCTCCGTGCAGCTTCCCCGCGGCATCTTCCGGCTCTTCATTCACTCTGCCAGGCATTGGGCCTGGGCAGAGCCGACTGCGCATGTCCGCTTGTAGTGCGGGCATGCGCAGTCGGCTCTGTCCAGGCCTGATGCCTGGCAGAGTGAATGAAGAGCCGGAAGATGCCGCGGGGACGCTGCAAGGAGAAGACTTCTCGGAGGATCCAGCCCAACCCTCACTCATGGACTTGGTAAGTATAATTTGATCGAACGTTGCCTAGCCCTGAAACGAGCATTTTCCCCCCATAATGGAGTTCGATATTCGATTCGAGTAGTCGAATATTGAGGGGCTACTCGAAACGAATATCGAACCTCGAACATTTTACTGTTCGCTCATCTCTAGTTATGATGCAAGAGGATGAAATAGATTGGCAAAATATGTAATTAATTTAATTTAACAAATAGTATGAGATATGAAAAGGTAGAATGGAAAGATGAAAGAGCTAATTGAAATGCTAGCATTTATGGGGGTAAACCTGTCTTCTGTTTCAATGCCAAAATGTAAGAATGTTTTAAGAGTCGTTGGAATAGGGAAAAGACAGAAGTTAAAACATGACAGTCATGTCATCTACCTCTTTAACAACATACCATAAACCAAATGGAAAGTCAGATAAACATGAACTTTGTACTTGTGTCATGTTACATTAGTGTATTAGGGATTTTACAATATTAATAGGTGTCTCTGGTGCATAATTCTTACTTTTGCCTTCCTTCCCCTTACCTCACCACATGGACAAAATGCTCAGTACCAAAAATTGTATCTATATTTTCATATCTTGGAAAATTTCTATCACAGGGAACATTAAAGGGATTCTATCATTAGAATTCCCTTTTAGGGTGCCTTCACACGGCGTAGCGTGCCACTCCTATAGACACGTATACACGTGTCCAAGCGCGGCGCTTCAAAACACAGCCCATTGATTTCCATGGGTGCTGATATACGCGCGCTACCCATTAAAATCAATCAGAGGCTTTTTTACCTATTGATTTCAAAGGGTAGCGCTTTTATTGGCACCCATTGAAATCAATGGGCTCTGTTTTTTAGCACTGCGCTCGGACACGTATACATGTCAAAAGGAGCGGCGCGTTACGCCGTATGAAGGCACCTTTAAGCTAATATCACATCGAAATAGCCTTAAAAAAGGCTATTTTTTTCCCCTACCTTTAGATGTCTTCTCCGCACCGCCATTCCTTAGATATCTCGGTTTTCGTCCATATGCTAATTAGTTTTCTCGAAGCACGGGGCAGTCCCCAGTGCTGTGTGAAAACTATCCTGCACCACCTTCTTCTTGTTCGCCACCTCCACCTTTTCTTTCCTGTTCAGCCAGAGGAAAATGGCTGACTGCTCCCACTGCGCATGTCGGTACTTTTTGAAGAAGATGTGATGGGACACTAACTGCAAACTGCCAACTCAAACTCTAAGCTTCAACCAAGGCTCCAACGGTTCCTAAGAGACAAAAGTCTCCTTAGACCCCACCCAGGGGCCTGTGATAGGCCAGGGCTGTACCAAGCATGGAGGATACCAGAGAGTAGGGAGAACCAAAAAAGGAATATACAAATGGGGAGACAATACAATACACTGAACATGGAACATATAGACAGGACATACAAACATACCCAGAGGCACAAAGACAAACACAATTAAAGCAGGAGCTTATGATGATATTATATATTTGATAAAGAATTTATATGTTTGTTCAGATGGTACGAATATTACACTATATACTTACAATCTGAACATGTGCAGAAATTCTTTATGAAATATTTAATATAATCAATAGGGGCTTATTATTACTTCTTTCTATGGATTGGAGGACTTTTCTTGTTGGCCTTGGGCAGGATTTGAATGTGATCAGAGACCTGTGGCTTATTACCCATATATGGCTACATGGCACTCCTATGAACTTTCTATTGCTATGCTCCTGAGTAATTTTGTAAGCTTGCCTTGTAGCATCTTATATTTCAATTAGCCATTAAAAGGTATCATAACCATCTGTTTTTTTACCAATAGCAATAAGACATTCTTCAATTGACTACACAGTTCTAACTGAAGCATTCCAGAGTGTGATTGCTTCTATTGTCTTTATTTTTTTTCCCTCTGGTTATGTTATGTTTATGTGCTATATGTACGGTATTTATGCATTATGTTATGTGTATTTAGTGTGGAATCCCTTTTGGTTTACTCCACTGTTAGTCACCCCTGCTCTTGGTACACTCCTGACCAATCACAGGCCACTGGGAGGGGTTTTAGAGACTCAAGTCTCTGCAGGACCAGTGAGTCTCTGGTCAGTTAGCAGTGAGTGTTGGCAGTCTGAACAGCCAGATCTACCGCGTTCCTATCAGCCCCTGCTCACATCACTCCCTCTGGGATTGTAAGCAGGACAGTGTTTATGCTGCCCCGTGAGCAGTGTATCAGCGGTTATGCATGCTGGCACCTACCTCCATCCCTCCTTCCAAAACTGTGCCTGAACTCTGTATTTTATTTCATTATTGCTCCCCTTTGCTGGCTGCTGATTTAGGGAATGAGCCCCCTAATCAGCACCTTGGGGATTTTTTTTTTGCTCAATTTTTTTTACTTGTGAGTTTTTTGTTGCATCCTCGTTTTATGTTGCATCCCAGTCTGATTACCTGCTTCTGCTGCTTCCTTCAGTAACTTAAGTTATTGGTCTGACCTCTGCTCAATTTTTTTGGGGGCACAGATTTTTGCTTCTAATTATCTCATTTCTAGTTAGATTTAATTAGAATTGATAAAAATATAGATAGAAGACTCTATAGAAAAATTATAGATAGCTTGTAGGACAGGGTCTTTTTTTCCTGTAGTACACACACAAGCAATCTCCTTGTGTGTGTCTCGCGGTGCTGAGCAGTAATCAGTGACATACTATTGTATCTCAATAAATTAGAATATCATAAAACAGTTCTGGACTGTTGCTCAGTGGTCAAAGGTGTTTTTAGATGAAGGTAAATTTTGCATTTCATTGGGAAATCAAGGTCCCAGAGTCTGGAGGAAGAGTGGAGAGACTGTACACAATCCAAACTGCTTGAGGTCTATTGTGAAGTTTCCACAATCAGTGATGGTTTGGGGAGCCATGTCTGGTGTAGGTCCACTGTGTTTTATCAAAATCAAAGTCAGTGGAGCCTTATACCTGGAAGTTCTTGAGCACTTCATGCCTCCCTCTACCGACAAGCTTTTTAGAGATGGAATTTTCTTTGTGACTTACAGTAGACGTCTCTGACTAATCGCTCACATTTTCCATCTCTTCCCTTTGGATCACCGTGACCACTTCTTCCAGCTGCGACTTGTCTCTCTAAAGTTTCAACACAGACATCTTTGACTCCTCACTTCTCCACGCACCCAACCCATATATATGATGCCCCCTTCTATTCATGATGTCCCTAATGAAAGCTTTTTAATAAATGTCCCTTACATGCAGAAGTATGCCCCACAGCGGCCCCTGGAGCTTCTATTATGTCCAACAGCAGCCTTTGCAACTTCTATTATGCCCCACAGTGGCCCCTGCAACTCTATTATACCCCTTTTCAGACCCCAGATTATATTGATCAGAGGCCCAGGGGAGGTGATGAACATAAAAAAACAGTGTTATTCACCTCTCCTGTGCTCCGGCATTTGCAGGCAGTCTTCGGGCCTCTTTGGTGACAATCCATGCATTACATGAGCCAAGCTGGCGTCATTGTTAGAGATGAGCAAACAGTGAAATGTTTGAAGTTCGATATTCGATTCGAGTAGCCCCTCAAAACTCAATTGTTCGAACGAACATCGAACCCCATTATAGTCTATGGGGAAAAACTACTCGTTTAGGGGGAAAACAATATTCGACTCAGGAGGGTCACCAAGTCCACTATGACACCTCAGAAAATGATGACAACACCTCGGGAATGCAACTGGGACAGCAGGGGAAGCATGCCTGGGGGCATCTAACACACCAAAGTCCCGTGCATTACGCCACTAATAATGCGGGAGCTAACTTTTCCCCATAGGAAAGCATTGGCCAGCGTTGATTGGCCGAATACCATACAGTGTACTCTGCCGGAGGAGGCAGAGTCTAAGATCGGTCCACAGCAGTCTCCATTGTGGTCCGATCTCAGATGTAGCAGAGTTGACAGAGCTCTGTACATCTCAGATGTAGCAGTGTTGACTGCACAGCACTGCTACATCTCCGGAATAGCAGAGTTTAGCTGACTTTTCCCCATAGGAAAGCACTGGCCAGCGTTGATTGGCCAAATGCCGCACAGTGTACAGCATTCGGCCAATCAACGCTGGTTCTGCCGGAGGAGGCGGAGTCTAAGATCGGTCTACAGCAGTCTCCATTGTGGTCCGATCTCAGATATAGCAGAGTTGACAGAGCTCTGCTATATTTCAGATGTACGAGCATGCTCAGCGTGCACGATACGGTATGATTATCATATTCTTTTTTAGGGTATTATTTTAAATTGGGGGGGGGGAGTAGTTTAATATAACATTTGCAATGCCTGAATCGCCTTTTTAAAGGCTATGCACACATATGTGGGGCTCTATCAGCATAATTTTGCTGATAGAACCCCTTTAAGCTTTTTAACAGCAGCACTTTCTCCCTTTCAAAGTGATTAGGTGATCTTATGATTGTCGTAATAAGACAATCTTAATGTTCTGCCTCCTACTTATTTCCATTCTTTTTCTTTCCGCCTGTATTCCTACCACCCTAGCTAGTGTCTTTCCGTATCTCTGCTCTATAATTTGTACACTTCAGAGATAAACCCCTTTGTACAATAATTCACATTTACATATTTCAATACAGTTTCTAAATCAATTTGCTAAAAAATGGCAACAAAATCCCATATTGTATCCCTATGGATTAAACTTAAGCTTTATTAAAGGGATGCTATCATTCAGAAGTAATTTTTTTATCCCTAACACGTCAGAATAGCCTTAGGAAAGGCTATTCGTCTCCTACCTTTAGATGTCTTCTTTGCCCCACCGTTCTGTAGAAATACTGGTTTTTGCCAGTATGTAAATGAGTTATCTTGCAACACTGGGGGCATCCCCAATGCTGCGAGTGAACTCTCCAGCGCCACCTCCATCTTCTTCCGGTGCATGCTTTGGAAATTGTAGGCCTCGGACCTCGGGCAGAGCCTACTGTGCATGCCCGCGGCCACAAGAAAAATGGCCACTTGCACTGTAAGTAAGCGACCATTTTCTTGTGGTCTTAGCCTAAGGGTAAGTTTACACGTAGTTGTTTGGTCAGGGTTTGGAGGCCGCATCCGCCTCAAAATCCTGACCAAAAAGACGGCTCCCATTGAAATCAAGAAAGTCTAATTATATCTATTACGCTGTTCAGTTCCACGGTGGATTGATGACAAAATGGTGAAAATGGTAAAAAACTATAGGATCTCCGAATTGAAGAATGAAGTGTTGGCCAAACTAGAGTAATTTGTAAGATTAAATCTAAGCCACCAATTCGTTACAGTAACAGAAAGAAACGGCTCCCGGAAAATAGAAGCGAGATGTTCATTTTTCAGGCCAAGTCGCCTCGTGATTCGGCCTGAAGAAACTCCCTCCTCTGGACTAGGCCCATTCATTGGGTCTAATCTGGAGTGGAGCGTGTGGCTGGATGCCGGTACAGTGCACCAGCTTTCAGTTGCAGCGATCTGGCTTTTGGATCGGAACCTGAGGCGGAAGCCGCCTCAGGTTCTGATCCAAAAAACTACGTGTGAACTTACCTTAAAAGTTTATGCCACATGGGGCCCCAGCCATAAAATGTTTAAACCATATAGAAAATCATGTGCCTTTTACACATGTACACTAGTTTTTAGTGCAAATTATACCAGAATTCTGGTTTATTTCTAGCTTTATTTTGCCCCACTGCCTCCATATTAAACACTATGTTCAACATGACAGTCCTTTTTAAATCACATCTGTCAGAGATCAATCAAGCTGCAACTTACAACATACTCTGAAAAATGTTACATTTTTAAAACATGCCAATATATGATAATTTATTAAAACGTACAATTTCTTTCATTGCAAATGGATGTGAAATTTACACATTGCATTACACAAGTGTAACAATAGGAAATTAATTAATGAGTGCTAAAGCTACAAATAGTAATACTAGCTATAAAGACACTTTGTATAATCATTTCTTTGTAGCTTGAGTGCTATCAAAGATGCCGCTAAAACTTTAATTGCTTGAGTACATGTGTAAGATAATAACTTGTGCCTTCTGCAACTTGTTATAGATTTCCAATAAAGTCAACTTGGATTAAGAAGTTTTCTATGTCTAGCCCTCAGGGCAGCTGATTATAGGTTTGACCTTTGAGATGCTGTGTATTTCCCACTTAATCATTGCTGGAATGAGCTGCTGCAAAGAAGGATCTATAGGATCCCTGTGGAATAAGTGAAGCCATCTAAAAATAATGAGTCTCTTTCTCTTTGCTCCCTTTTTTTGTACTAGATTCTGGCATGGTAAAAGCTGACTATTAGCATCAAAAATAAAAATATGAAGAAAAAAAAAACTGAGTTATTTTATAATTTAAAGAAACAAATGCACACAACTACAAATGTGAGTGAATTGTCATTTTCCATACATACTTCTTTGCCAATATAAATAAGGACATATTAACTACTGCCAACAAAAAGCTAAAATATAAATCACAGTTACAGTTACTTTTTGATCACTCAGTTATTCTCTCCTTATGAAAGGACTCAAAACTTTTCAACTATTGCACTACTGGTTCGCAGACTGGAGTTTGCTCCCTGTGGCCAGAACAATGATACAAAATTGGTACCATCTTCATTTTATCTTGTTACTGTAACGCACTTGGTGGCTTAGATTTAATCTTACAAATTACTCTAGTTTGGCCATCACTTCGTTCTTCAATTCGGAGACCCTATAGTTTTTTACCATTTTCACCATTTTGTCATCAATCCACTGTGGAACTGAACAGCGTAATAGATATAATTAGACCTTCTGTAATAATACCGGATGGAAAAAGCAATGAACCTCCTCCTAGGAAAGCAATCAGAGCGTTGGGCCCACCGGATACAAACTGTGCTTAACAAGGTTTGGGGTTAAGGGACCGCCAGCATAGGCTATTTCATACTCAAGAGAAATATAAAGCAGAAATGCAAATCTCAAACCCAACACAGGAGGGAGGCAGTCATTTTATTCACTGAACAAATAATGTAGAAAATCATAAAAAAAATTGTATGTATTACATACAAACAATACATCATACACATAGAACATACTACCGTACATACATGTGTCATGTTTTTACAAAGTATATATATTCATCAGTCTGTTTAACCGTTTACATAAATGTTAGAAAACAATTGATCCATATTTTGAACATTACAGAACATTTGTAATGTTTTGTAACAAAAAAAAAAAAAAAAAAAAAACAACAACACCCCAAAACTTTATTGGTGAAATAACTTAGTTTATATTTTGTATAAGGAATATACCCATCGTTGAAAAGGACACAAAAACAATGTTGTTAGTTATTATTTGTCTTACATGTCAAAAGGTCCTAAGGTTGGTCCATACACAAGATACTTGACGGAGATTGGAGCCTGACCGTTGACTGTGATGGTTGCCTGAATAGGCAGTTCCATCACTTATAGGCCCCTAGACTCTGCATAGATACTGCATGTTGGAGAGGATGGTAAAAATCACAAGGGATAAGGGGTTGACACCTTCTTTACACCTAGAAATGCGCTGTGGCAAGTGGATCGGCAGAAATGTCTGCGTAAAGGCAGCCCACATTTCTGTGATGGTTCATCAAGATGGTACCGGAAGGAGCAAAAGGCAAAGAAGATGCTGCTGACGCAGATTCCGAGAGTAGGATTTAGGGTGACAACATTGACCTGACGACTTCTCACATCTCCAAATCCATCCTCTTCAAAACCCTAATTCACTGAAAGGACCTAGATCCCAAAGATAGGGTATAAACAAAAATAAATATAAAACTTCACCTTTATTTAGAATCAGTTAAAAACTAACTGTGTATATAAAAGGTAGAACGCTAATTGCGATCGGCCAAACTGACGTTCATAAAGCCAATGTACATGTGTACCTTAAACAGTCAGTACACCAGGGAATAGGTATCAAAGGGGACCAAAGTCTCTTATATGTCCCTATATACTAATACCCTCACTCCCTATATCATATGCAGGCATGTCAGGGGATCCTGGTTCTGAATGCTGTTACTCTGAAATCCCATATGATGATATTGGCGAGAGTGCCGACCCCCCTGAGGATACTGGCCTAACGCCACAACAACAGGGAAGGAAGCCGGCCACCCTATACCAATGGATAACAGAGCTTCAGACCAGTTGCCCCAGCCACACATATAACTACTAAAACAGCCCTACGCGTTTCGTCTTATTCAAGACTCTTCAGGGGCAATTTACAAATAATGTTAATTGCAGCAACATCGAGCTGCACAGATAAATTCTTGGCGGTAGATGTGCTGACCGTCGGCAGGACCGCTCACCAGCAGCGGTGAAGCGTACTGCTCATGCCGATGTATTTAAACCTGTAGCCACTCCCTCCCACACCATGCTAAGCCAATCACGCTTAGTATACGAACTCAACCCATTTATTGCTCCTTGGAGGAGGATTTTTCCAGGGAGTCTCGTGAACTGTCCTGTAGGTTGCAAGAACAGGGTTTCCCCCAACAAGTGATCAAGAAGGCATATAGAAGGGCGAAGGGGACAGATCGTACTACACTTCTGGTCGCTAGAATACGGGCAAAAGAGTTGGATGTGGCAAGGGTCATTGGGACATATGACTGTCGCCATAAGGAAGTACTATCAATACTCCAGAAGTATTGGAATATTTTGAAGGCAGATGACGTGATAGTAGGTACAATTGGTGATACACCCAATATCACGTTCAGGCGTGGACGAAATTTGAAAGATAGGTTGGTCCACAGCCACTTACCTGGATTACCGCAACAGAAAACTTGGCTAAGTGGAAAGAAACCAGTGGGCACTTTTAGCTGCGGTAAATGTACAGCGTGCCCCTTCATTGATAAAAATAAGTCCTTCCACAATAGCACTCTGGATACATCCTTTACCATTAGGGATTTTGCTACATGCACCACTATGGGCGTTATCTACCTGTTGAGTTGCTCATGCCCCATGCTGTATGTGGGAAAGACAATTAGACAACTGAGGAGGAGAGTGAGGGACCACATCTGTGACATTCAAAATCAGAGGGACACGCCGGTGGCAAGGCATTTTGTAACTAAACATGCTGGGATTGTAGCCGGCTTTAAGGTCCAGGTCATAGAGGTGGTAAAACCCCCAGTGAGAGGGGGGGATTGGGACCGATTGATCTTACAAAAAGAAGCTCAATGGATATACAGATTAGATACTCTATCCCCGAAGGGGTTGAATGAACAGTTGGATTTTACCTGTTTCATTTAAAATAAAAAATAGAACATCAGTTTGGATTGTCATCTGTTTAAATGATAAAAAATTAAGAATAGAACATCAGTTTTGATTGACATCTGTTTATTGGGATGTCATCATCGGTCTATGTCCCTCTACCTCCTTGGTTTCTTTCCCAAAGTTAGCTTATAGGGTATGGTTACGCATAATATGTTTGGAGATGGGTGTTATACTTACCATGGTGGTTTTTTGTAAAAGAATACTAAAAGGTATATCCTTATGCTGTCTAATGTATCCCTTCTGGATACATTGTGCCATTCAGCTGTAGGTTCAGTGAATAATGGACTATCAGAGTCTGTTTTTAGGTTTCCGTATTGTTTAGAACCTGGCCAGTTATTGAGATCCCACGTATATGTTTACCCCTTATTTGTTACAGTGTGTCAGTATTTTGGGGCTAATTATGGGGTTGTGTATTGGTTATCCATCATCTCCATGTATCCGGATTTGCATTTGTAGCTCCCAGCATTAGAAACAGCAAAAAGAAACAAAGGCTGTTTTAAAAGGTCCACACGCATGCGCGTGACGTAAAGGAGGGGGCGGGCTACCCTATCGGGGATATTCACCGGCCACGGATGGTGTATAAAGTGGAGTATATAACCAGCACCTCATATTCTGAATGGGTAGTTGTAGTACATGGGCGATGAAGTCAGAGGAGGGTCTCACAGTCGCAACCAATCAGCTATGATGCCACCCATGGATAATCATATGTTCCGGCACACGTGGACAAATAAATGGGTTGAGTTCGTATACTAAGCGTGATGGCCTTAGCATGGTGTGGGAGGGAGTGGCTACAGGTTTAAATACATCGGCATGAGCAGTACGCTTCACCGCTGCTGGTGAGCGGTCCTGCCGACAGTCAGCACATCTACCGCCAAGAATTTATCTGTGCAGCTCGATGTTGCTGCTATTAACATTATTTGTAAATTGCCCCTGAAGAGTCTTGAATAAGACGAAACACGTAGGGCTGTTTTAGTAGTTATATGTGTGGCTGGGGCAACTGGTCTGAAGCTCTGTTATCCATTGGTATAGGGTGGCCGGCTTCCTTCCCTGTTGGTGTGGCGTTAGGCCAGTATCCTCAGGGGGGGTCGGCACTCTCGCCAATATCATCATATGGGATTTCAGAGTAACAGCATTCAGAACCAGGATCCCCTGACATGCCTGCATATGATATAGGGAGTGAGGGTATTAGTATATAGGGACATATAAGAGACTTTGGTCCCCTTTAATACCTATTCCCTGGTGTACTGACTGTTTAAGGTACACATGTACATTGGCTTTATGAACGTCAGTTTGGCCGATCACAATTAGCATTCTACCTTTTATATACACAGTTAGTTTTTAACTGATTCTAAATAAAGGTGAAGTTTTATATTTATTTTTGTTTATACCCTATCTTTGGGATCTAGGTCCTTTCAGTGAATTTATGTTATGATATGGGTTTCTGATATCCTATTCTCAGTGATTTTTTTTTCCTCTTCAAAACCCTAGCCCGGGCTATTTGGCTTGTCTTCTCGGACCTGGCTGAGATAAAAACTGAATGTTTTTCACCTCAGTTGCAAGTTGAACACCCTGGATATTTAACAGTAGTTAGAGAGAATGAAGATGTTAAATATGGTGCTGAGAAGCTGACTTTCTATATAGATTTAGCTCCCTCTACCCTGCCCAAGAGGAGGCTACTGAAACCCCTCTTCGAGATTCTGAGAGAGGGAAATACAATATGCCTGACTGTATCTGTTCAGCCTTTTGAACCAACACTAGGGCTGTGGTATTACCGTCCATACCCCAGCCGATTGGAGAAGCGTGGGAAACACTAAATATCACACCTATGGAAATACCTACTTGGATGCCCACATCAGAGTTGGATCAGTTGCCTCCCATACCTGGAAGTGACACTTGGAAACAGCTGCAGTGCTTCAAGATACTCCCAGCAAAGGGTTCTGACTACACCACAGTGATTGGGTAGAGTGTGATTTTTGGGCCCAAATCTCTCTGTCTTGTGGGACTAATCAAAGAAATGTTTTTTATTAGATGGTCCAGCTGCTTTTCCACAATGTATATGATATCTTCACTGGTTATGTCATGTTGTTAGCACTGCCTTAGGAGTTGTCCCTATAAGAATTCTACTGTAGATAGCCTTTTGCTGTGATGGACTGGCGACTCCAATGTTGTGGAGTGCAGGCTGGGTTACAACTTTTGGATAATTCCTTATTATATTGTTATAAAATTCACATATGGTAAATAAATTCAAAACACTATCACAGAAAAAATGGCACAAATAAAATATAGATTTTATTATCAAGTAATTAAAATCAGTACCCTGGGTTTAAAAAATATATATATGTATGATACCCAGGTGGGGCTATTTAAGAATCATCCCTATTCCAGGTCTCAGGAGGCAGGCTGGAACCTCTGCAGCGCTGTGCGAGGGTTGCTGGTCTCCTCCTGATCCGGACAGGGACTTCCGGTTTTCGACCTAGAGACGGGCTGGAGCCTGTTTAAGGAAGGCTCTGGCTCTAGACTGCCGGTGGATATTCAATTGCCCTGATAGTTAGCGTTCTCTTGTCCTGTTTGCCTGTGCTCTGACCCTCTTGCCTTGACCTCTGACCCTGCCTTTGTCTCCTGATTTATGTACTGTGCCTGCTCCTGTTTATGACCTAGTCTTGCTTTTAGACTTCTGCTTCCTGAATACTGATTTTGTACTGCCCCACCGCTCCTGTTACTGACTCGGCTTGCCTGACGTTCCCTTTGGATTATCCTCTGTATTGCGTTGCCCTCTTGTTAATGACCTGGACCATATGACTACAATTTGACTCTCTGCTTCCATCTTCTGACCACCTGCCACAGCCTTCTGAATCCTTGGATCTATACCGCTACCTGAAACATCTGGAAACAGATCTCAGTGCCTGATTGCCTGGTTTACTGTGATTAGCGGTGCGGTGTGTGTTTGGCATTTCACGACCCATACACATCAGTGCAGCCAATTCCATCCCCTACCATCTGGGGCTCTGGTGAACCCCATTGTGGGCTTGGAGTGGGTGCGGCCCGGGAGGTGTTGAACACACAGCGCCGTGTTAACCATTTTGATCAGCATATCCAATACCGGTTTCACTATTGGCTTAAATCTATTATGCAAACACTATGACTCCAGTGGATTAATATTATTATGCTGCAATTTAGTTTTTCCCGCAGTGCTTTTTGGCTGCAGCTCGCTACAAGGGCCTTGGCCTAAAAATCACTTGTGTGTATTAAAGCTTATCAAAGCTATTGCAATTTAAAGGAAGAGTTGACACTGAGTCCTTAAAGTACTTTTAAGCTATCACCTTAAGGGGTTAAGAATAGACATTCACTTTAAGGTCTTGCTCACCTAGTGATCTTCAGAATTTGACCTATGTATTGAGATCCAATATAAGTTTAATATATTTTGGTGGATAATATTACTAGAGATGAGCAAACGCCGTTCGATTGAATAGGTATTTGATTGAATATCAGGCCGTTCGAGGTATTAGTTTCCAATCGAATACCACGCGACATACGCACTAAAAATTCGTATCCCCTCCCACCTTCCCTGGCACGTTTTTTGCACCAATAACTGTGCAGGGATTTCCACGGGGTGTCCCCCCATGACAGGGATACAGAGTAATTCAGTCCAGATATACACACTCAACCCAGCTTTGCAGGCGGTGTCCCCCAAACATCTAACAGGGATACAGATCAATTCAGTCCAGTTCTATACACTCAATCCAGCTTTGCAGGTGGTGTCCCCCCAAACATCTAACAGGGATACAGAGCAATTCAGTCCAGTTCTATACGCTCAACCCAGCTTTGCAGGCGGTGTTCCACCATAACAGGGATACAGAGAAATTCAGTCCAGTTCTATATGCTCAACCCAGCTTTGCAGGCGGTGTCCCACCATAACAGGGATACAGAGCAATTCAGTCCAGATATATACGCTTAACCCAGCTTTGCAGGCGGTGTCCCCCCCTAACAGGGATACAGAGCAATTCAGTTTAGATATATACGCTCAACCCAGAAATTCAGTCCAGTTCTATATGCTCAACCCAGCTTTGCAGGCGGTGTGCCCCATAACAGGGATACAGAGCAATTCAGCCCAGATATACACGCTCAACCAAGCTTTGCAGGCGGTGTCCCCCCAAACATCTAACAGTGATACAGAGCAAATCAGTCCAGTACTATACACTCAACCCAGCTTTGCAGGCGGTGTCCCCCCATAACAGCAATACAGAGCAATTCAGTCCAGATATATACGCTCAACCCAGCTATGCAGGTGGTGTCCCCCCATAACAGGGATACAGAACAATTCAGTCCAGATATATACGCTCAAACCCAGCTTTCCAGGCAGTGTCCCCACAAACACCTAACAGGGATACAGAGCAATTCAGTCCAGCTTTCCACAGTGTATAGACCATAAAAAGGGCATTACTATACATCTGAAAATGCACAAGGCTAGCGCAAAGGGAACGAGGACGGGGACGAGGACGGGGGCGTATAAATGTAGCTGGGGAGCAAGGTTGTGGTCAACCAACAGCATCTCCCGTGCCTACTGCTCTGCGGCAGCAAGCATTGCGCTTCCCCACAGTCCCCGACTTGATGGCCACATTAAGTAGGGTGCAGGGTACAACCCTAATCAGGCACCAGGAAGAGGTGTTACAATGGATGGCGGACAATGCTTCCAACACATTCTCCACCACCCAGTCAGCCTCTACCTCAACTCCTCCTCCTACCCAACAGTCTGGTCCTCTGGTCCACAACATGCCCAATCTTCCCAGCAAAGTAATCCCAACTTTGGCACCTCCCAGGAGCTGTTTTCGGGTCCATTCACTGTCCCTCTCTCTGTCCCACCATGTCCTGAATCACAGGAGGTACCAGATGAGTTTCTGTGTCCTGATGCCCAAACACTGGAGCATCCGCCATCTCCTGTTGTTGTTGACCAGCAATCGGCCCTCAGTGATGATGATGATGACGAAACACAGTTGCCATCAGGGCAACCTGTTGCCATGGTCGGTGTGCAGGAGGAGGAGCTGAGAGAGGAATTGAAAGAGGAGGTGGTGGACGACGAGGACACTGACTCGACCTGGACAGGGGGGATGTCAAGCGGGGAAGGCAGTGTAGATGTGAAGGGAAGTGCAGCACCAAAGAGGGTGGCTAGAGGCAGAGGCATGTGTAGAGGCAGAGGACAGGTGCTTCACCGAAGCCAGGCCACAGCCAGTAGGGCCCAAAATGTTCCCTATTCTAGCCAGCCTAGAAAAACTCCCAGATCGAGGCCAAGGTCTTCGGTGGTGTGGAAATTTTTTAATGTATGTGTGGAGGACAAATATAGTGCGGTTTGCACACTATGCAACTCGAAACTGAGTAGGCGCTCTAAAAAAAGCAACCTTACGACCACTGCCATGCGCCGTCAGTTGTAAAGCAAGCACTGGGCCCAGTGGGAAAGAGCAAACGCAGGAAAATCATCGTTTGGCTTTGCCGCCACTGCCTCTGCCACCATTGCCAGTGCTGGCGCTGCAGTCCAGACCAGCAGCCTGACCCCTCTACATCTGCCTCCACCACTTTGGAGAGGTCTCCCTCATCCTCCACTTTTCCTGCCTCAGCTCCTTCTCCTGCCTCAGCTCCTTCTCCCGCACCATCATGCGTCTCTTCCCAGCAACCCACCATCTCCCAGACGTTTGAGCACAAGCAAAAATACAGCGCTACCCACCCCCATGCACAAACCTTAAACGCGCACATCTCCAAACTCCTGGCCCAGGAGATGTTGCCATTCCAGCTTGTGGAAACTCAGGCCTTCCGTAAACTGATGGCAAGTGCGGCACCTCGCTATGCCGTCCCTAGCCATCACTTCTTCTCCCGCTGTGCTGTCCCCGCCTTGCACCAGCATGTGTCACGCAACATTAGGCGGGCCCTAAGTTCCGCGCTTTGCACAAAGGTCCACTTGACCACCAACGCATGGACAAGTGCATGCGAACAGGGACACTACATTTCACTGATGGTACACTGGGTGAATGTAGTTGAGGCTGGGACCCGGTCACAAACTGGGGCGGTCCACCTCATCTCCCCGCCCAACATTCCTGGCAGGGGCTCTGAACCACCACCCTCCTCCTCCTCCTCTGCCTCCAATTCACATCGACCCCAGCTACCTGCTGGAAACGCTGCAGCAGTGGCGTGGGGAGACGTCAACAGGCCGTGCTGAAGCTCATCAACTTGGGGTACAGACAGCACACTGCCTCCGAGGTGAGGGAAGCCCTCCTCGATGAGATGTCAATACGGTTTTCGCCGCGACACCTGGGCCCAGGCATGGTCGTGTGTGATAATGGCCAGAACCTGGTGGCGGCTTGCCAACCTCCAACACGTTCCATGCCTGACCCACATTTTCAATTTAGTGGTGCAACGGTTTTTAAAAACGTACCCCAATTTACCAGAGCTACTGGTGAAAGTGCGGCACTTGTGCGCCCACGTTCGCAAGTCTACAGTAGCCGCTGCTAGCCTCCAAAGTCTCCAGCAACGCCTCCATCTGCCAGAACACCGGCTGTTTTGTGACGTCCCCACATGCTGGAACTTGACATACCTCATGTTGAGCAGAGTGTGTGAGCAGCAGAGACCCTTGATGGAGTACCATCTCCAAAACCCAATGGTTCCTCAGAGTCAGCTCCCGCAGTTTCTGCACCATGAGTGGCCATGGATGGCAGACTTATGCGAGATCTTGCGTGTCTTTGAGGAATCTACCAAGAGGGTCAGCTGTGACGACGCACTTGTGAGTATCACAATCCCGCTCCTGTGTGTGATGCGAGAATCCCTCATCGCCATCAGGGATAACGCATTGTACGCTGAGGAGTCGGGCATAGGAGCAGAACCATCCCAGCAGGATAGTCAGTGCACACTCCTGTCCGCTTCACAGCGTATATTGAGGGAGGAAGAGGAGGAGGATGACAAAGTAGCAGATCTCATTGTCACACAGGAAGCTAGCAGGGAAGTTTATTGCATCCCATTGCTGCAGCACGGATGGGGAGAAATGGAGTAGGAGGAGGAAGAAGAGGAGGAAATGGAGAGTGACCATTCTGGTGAGGACAGTGAAGTCATGCCAAGTAAACACTCTGGCACACATGGTTGAATTCATGTTGGGTCTATCCAGTGGTCTATCCAACTGACAAACGCATTGTCAAAATCCTGGAGATCAACCACTACTGGATTTTTGCAATCCTCGACCCCCGGCTTAAAAATAACATATCGTCTTTTATTCCGGTAGAGGGTAGGGCCAGTTGCATTAGTGATTGCCGCAAGCAACTGGTGCAGAATATGATGGAGATGTTTCCATCAACTCTCGGCGGCAGAGAGTAGAGTTCCTCCAACCGGCTAACAACTGCCATCCGGTCCACACCCGGCAGGGGTGCACTCTCCAAGGTCTGAGACACGTTAATGGAACTCCCTCGCCAAACTACCGCCACTGAGGGGCCTAGTGTCACCAGGAGGGACAAGTATAGGCGCATGTTGCGGGAGTACCTGGCCAACCCTGTCCTCTCTGATCCCTCTGCGCCCTATACTTATTGGGTCTCCAAGTTGGATTTGTGGCTGGAACTTGCGCTGTACGCATTGGAGGTCCTTTCCTGCCCTTCTGGCAGCGTGCTTTCTGAAAGGGTCTTCAGCGCAGCCGGTGGCATAATTACGGATAAGCACAGCCGGCTGTCAGCTGACAGTGCTGACCGGCTGATGCTGATCAAAATGAACAGCCACTGGATAGACCCATCATTTTCATGTCCACCGGTGTCAAGCACCCCGACATGAAGTTTCATGTGTGTGCTCACCCTCTACAATTCCTCCTCCTCCTCATACTCCTCCACCATCAGCGTTGCACAATTCTGCTCCTACTAGGCTCAATCCACCCTGATTCCCCCCCAACTCCGCTGGTTAGAGTCTCAATCCACCCTGATTCTCCCCAACTCTGCTGGTTAGAGTTTCAATCCGCCCCAATTCCCCCCAACTCTGCTGGTTAGAGGCTCAATCCATCCTGATTCTCCCCAACTCTGCTGGTTAGAGTCCCAATCCACCCTGATTCCCCCCAACTCTGCTGGTTAAAGTCTCAATCCACCCTGATTCCCCCCAACTCTGTTGGTTAGAGGCTCAAATCACTCCAAGGGCCAAAAACACTGATGGTGCAAGGCTCAACTAACCCCAAGGGCAAAAAACTCTGCTGGTGCAAGTTAAAGGGCCTAAAAATCTGCTGGTAAAAGGCTGAAGTCACCTAAAGGGCCTCAATCTCTGCTGGTAGCTCACATTAAGGGACTGTAACTTAATTTGGAAGGGCTCATGTTAAGGGCCAGAAAAGTGAATTTATGAAGGTCTTATCACATCACACACACACACACATCCACAATGACAGTTAACGGTGGGTACTGTTGGATTTCCCATTGCCTATTCCATCTGTGGTTGTCATGGGCAACGTGATTTAAAGGGGTGCTTGTTAAGGTTTCATTAGAGTAAAATTTGGGTTTGTGTCCATCCAATTGGGGAGGAAAGAAGGTTTCCAGGTATTTTCCCACTTTGATAGAGGTTTTTTTGAGTGTGGAAAGTGTGTAGTTGATAGGCTGTGATGGTAGGGTCAAACTGTGACTTGGGCTTATTAGATGCCCCCAGGCATGCTTCCCCTGCTGTCCCAGTTGCATTGCAGAGGTGTTGGCATCATTTGCTGAGGTGTCATAGTGGACTTGGTGACCCTCCTGAGTCAAATTGTGGGTTCACCTTAAACAAAGCATTTTTCCCCATAGACTATAATGGGGTTCGATATTCGTTCGAATAGTCGAATATTGAGTGGCTATTGGAATCGAATAACGAATATTGAATATTTCACTGTTCGCTCATTTCTAAATATTACCGACAATACTTACAATATTATGCCAGAGTAACTGATTTCTCAAATGTAAATTCTTTGAAATATAATACACAAGCTAATGTCAGGAACAATTAAGGCCTCTTAGTATAACTAACCAGCAGATTTCCTGCTTTTACAAATTAGCCATAAATGTGCTCTTTATTTTCATTTTTAATATGTATTCATAGGATGACTTGGCCAGCAGGTTAAGCATTTACTCTGCTTTCTAATCATGACTCTTGTTAAGACTCTGTGGCCAGCTTTGTAGAGTATCAAGCAGAGATCAAAACCCACTGTGATCTGACACTTTGCTTTTACAGCTTTTTTTTTTTCAAGCTGAGGACAGATCAGTGAATGCAGCAGTTCACAATAAATTCACACTACTTTCACTGTAAATTACCACATTTCTTCTTGCAGTTTCTACCTATAACCATATTACTTCTTAGTAAACATTGCATATGTTGTCTTCTAAAATTGTCTTAAGGTGGAAGCTGAACTGCTTCATTTTATCATATTGTGACATACACTTAAAGGGACCTATCATATTGAAAATATAGTCCAATCTGCAGACCCCATGTTATGGAGCAGTTTGATATATATAGTTTGTAGTTACTATTCAACATTTATTCATTCAGAAATATCTGCTATCTCATTCCCACTTCCATAGGGCAAAGCTCTATAGCCCTTATTCCACATCTATACCAGGACCAGGGGAAACATAATGGACAATTTACACCTACACCTCTGAGTATTGCCTACAACATAGTTACATAGTAGATGAGGTTGGATGAAGACATCAGTACCTCAAGTCCAACCCATAACCCTACAATCCCCTACAGTGTTGATCCAGAGGAAGGCAAAAAAAAAAAACCCATGAGGCTCATGCCAACTGCCCCATTTCAGGGAAAAAAAAAATTCCTTCCTGACTCCAATCTGGCAATCAGTATAAAACCCTGGATCAATATGTCCTTAGAATCTATAATCCATAACCCATAATATTGTTCTAACAATGTAGATAGCAATAGCACGTCATCAGTGGCGTAACTACCGCAGAGGCAGCGGAGGCGGCTACCAGAGGGCCCGGGCCATTAGGGGGCCCGGTGACAGCTGCTAACGCTGCGTTTTTTTTTGTTTTTTTTTTAATAGGTCGTTACGGGCCCTATTCACTTGCCGATCCTGGCTGGGCTGGGATCGGCAAGTGACACCGCGGGCCCCACAAACACTATCATTGTACTCGGGGGTCTTTGCATACCCCCGAGTATAATGATCGGCGGACCGGGAGAGGTAAGGGAACCTAAAAAATACTGTTACTTACCTCTCCACGATCCTGCCAGGCCTCCGTCATTCGTGTCTGACGTCTCTGACGTCACATGACCTGGGCCTGCTTCCCGGGTCATGTGACGTCCGACGTCATTAAAGCAGGACAAGAGCGGCAGCCGACAGCCTAGGAGTCGGGAGACAGGTAAGCAACTGTTTCTGTTTTTTTAATGTTTTTATACTGAAAAGACCCCAGAGTATAATAATTGTTTGTGGGTGTCCACAGTGGGGCATAATACTGTATACAGGGGACACTATTGGGGATAATACTGTGTGCAGGGGCCACTATGGGGATAATACTGTGTGTAGGGGCCACTATTGGGGATAAAACTGTGTGTAGGGGCCACTAAGGGACATAATACTGTGTGCAGGGGCCACTAAAGGACATAATACTGTGTGCAGGGCTTACTAAAGGACATCATAGAATGCGGAGGAGGGGGGGGGGGTCGATCGAGGTCTTCGGTGTCGGTATGGGGGGGGCCATGTCAAAAGTTCACCACGGGGCATTCCTAGTTACGCCACTGCATGTCATTATCACAAATACAACAAACTAATAAACACCCTACGTGTTTCTGTTATTGGGTATACAATGACATCAAAAGGGTAACAATATTTAAAATTTTTGACATCTATGAGTAACAACATTACAACCACCAAGATGTAGACCACTCATAAAGTTAGTGAATGGAGTTGTATTGCAACTAGAGATGGGCAAAACTTTCAAGATTAGTTTAGAATCGAACAAGTTCAGTACAAACCGCAGCTTAAATTGGCTTAAACCATTGTGAAATAAAACTATAAGGGCGCCTAGCTCTCAGGCAAACAGAGCTAAAGTTATGTCAAAGTGAAATGACATGTATGTCTATGGAAAAACGAATGGTAAGCAGTAGAGACAAAATGCAGGTTTAACCATACACTGCATTGACACTCACTTTTACACATTTTAACATTTAAAACACTCTAAGATTACCTTTTTTTGGGGGAAAGTGTTTGACTGGTTTTTCAGACACTCGTGGTTATTATATTACAAAATGTCATGGTTTTGGTTTGAAGTTGTTTCTTGATAAATAGATTCACCCATCTCTATTTGCGAATCTGAGGATGCAGTGACTGAAACTTCTAATTACATAAAAGTTGAACATTTCTCAATCTCAACCTTGAGGTTGCAATGTCACTTATTTCACGAACACAGGCAGGACAGCTTTAATCATAGGGCCAACGGTGCACTTGCATCGGGCCTTATGGCAGCAGGGGCCTGTTGGGACAGCCTGCATATTCTGTCCTGCCAGGCTGCCCTAGTTGCATAGAATGATGAAGCAGGGGCCACACAGTGGCTCAGTGGTTAGCTTTGCAGCGCTGGGTTCTGGTGTTCAAATCCCACCAAGGGCAGAAAACCATCTGCAAGGAGTTTGTATGTTCTCCCTGTGTTTGCGTGGATTTCCATCCTGTATTCCAAAGACATACTGATAGGGAAACATGTAAATTGTGAGCTCTATGTGGGGCTCACAATCCACATTAAAAAAAAAAAAAAAAAAGAATGATGAAGCAGGGAGTCCTGACCTCCCTACTTCATCATTCATCCTCTCCTCCCCTGGAGTTGTAGGCGTGTCAGTTACATAGCCTACAGCTCCCTGAAGAGACAGCAGAGGAGAGGTATCAGCTTTTTTTATTATTATTATTATTATTATATTTGTATGTAAAGAGGGGGACATTAAACTGTGGGGACACTTTAGTTGCAGAGGACGTATATGTCATATGTCCTTGTTACTAATGCCAATTTCTCAGGATTGATTAGGGCCATGATACCAAGATCATAATTGTTATACCTTACAGATTCTGAGCTTTTGCTGATTAAAACAATGTCTGGCATTGATATACCATTGCAGATCTCAATTCCCGATAGCGTATCAGCAAATAGCTCAGAATTTGTAAGGACTATCATAATGATATTGGTATCATTTTAATATCTAATCACAGGGGTACTTAATATACTCATTGCACTTATGAAACCTTTGCACTGGGCCTATCAATGTGTTAAAACGGCCCTGGTCACAGCACATCATTGGTTGCGCAACAAGAGTTGCAAAGTTGTCATGTGACCCTAGTCTTACATGATTAGTTTCCAAGTTTTGAGCAACCTAATACAAGCCTAGGAATGATCAGCATGCACCCTCCACCACTGGACATGTGCAATGAAGTGATGAATCATACCTTAAAGGGGCTCTATCAGCAGAATCATGCTGATAGAGCCCCACATATGCGTGCATAGCCTTTAAAAAGGCTATTCAGGCACCGTAAAAGTTATATTAAACTACCTCCCCGTTTTAAAATAATAACCTAAAAAAGAATGTGCTCTACTTACGGATCGTGCACGCTGGGCGGGCATTCAGGGTATGTCTTCATCTTCGTCCACGCCTCTTCTTCCTCCTATGTCCTCGGGTCCCGTCCTCCTCTGGCGCTCGCGAGCGGATACTGATATAAAAAAATGGCCTGAGCGCATGCGCAGTAGCAGTAGTAGAAGCCGCATGCTACTGCGCATGCGCCCAGGCTATTTTTTTATATCAGTGTCCGTTTGCGAGTGCCGGAGGAGGACGGGACCCGAGGACATCGGAGGAAGAAGAGGCGTGGACGAAGATGAAGACACACCCTGAATGCCTGCCCAGCGTGCACGACACTGAGATGGGAAAACCTCTTTAATCCAAATTGACCGTTTCCCAATTTTAACCCCTTCCCGACATGCGCCGCAATAGTACGGCGCATGTCGGGTCTGTAACTATGGCGACCGCCCGGGTGTCTACTGCTTTAAGCAGTAGACAACCGGCTCTAATGCCTCCGATTGGTCCCCGGCGGCGCATTTTCCCGGCGGCGCATGGGCGCCGCCATTTTGGCCGGGATCGCCGGCTCCTGGAGCATGCTCCAGGGCTGACGTCCCGTTGCCATGACAGCCGGACAGCTTGTACAGGCTCCCAGGCTTGTCTGGGTTCAACACCCCTAGGGGGTCTAATAAATGCAAAAAAAAAAAAAGTTAAAAAAAAATATAAAAAATATAAAAAGAATTAAAAGTTCAAATCATCCCCCTTTCCCTAGAACACATATAAAAGTTGTTAAAAACTGTGAAACATATACATGTTAGGTATCCCCGCGTCCGAAATCGCACGCTCTACAAATCTATAAAAATATTTTTCCTGTTCGGTAAACACCGTAGCGGGAAAAATAGTCGAAAGTGCCCAACTGCCGTTTTTTCACTGTTTTGATTCTGATAAAAATTTGAATAAAAAGTGATCAAAGCAATAACTAAAAAGTACACCCGGCCCCGCAAAAAAAGACGCCCTATGCATCCCCGTACACTTACGTATAAAAAAAGTTATGGCCGTCGGAATATGGCGACTTTTAGAAAAAAAATTTTTTAACACAGTTTTGGAATTTTTTTTAGGGGTCAAAATGTAAATAAAACCATATAAATTTGGTATCCCTGGAACCGTACTGAAACACAGAATATAGGGGACATGTCATTTTGGCTGCACAGTGAACGCCGTAAAACCAAAGCCCGTAAGAAAGTCGCAGAAATGAATTTTTTCTTCAAATCCACCCCATTCTGAATTTTTTCCCTGCTTCCCAGTACATTATATAGAATAATTAATGGTGGCATCATGAAGAAAAATTTGTCCCGCAAAAATTAAGACCTCATATGGCTCTGGGAGTGGAGAAATAAAAAAGTTATGGGGTTTAGAAGGAGGGGAGTCAAAAACGAAAAACGAAAATCAAAAAATGCCATCGGCAGGAAGGGGTTAAATATGCTAGGAAAACTAAAATCTAATGTGTCAGAAAATTCTCAAAAAACAAGAGCTATAAAGGTAGCCAGAAGTCAATAGAGTTCTCATCAAGCAGAGCTGAGGAAGATTGAGTGAGCTAGGCGTCAAGCAACTCTTAGAGCATCCGAAACGCCAGAGCAGGTGAATCATCAATGCCAACAAAATGCTCATTATATGGTGTCCCAGCAAGCTGCCGAGATGCCGGAACAATCACAGGCTTCCTGCAATAAACAAGTTCAGCTTGAGAGCTGTCAAAACTCCGGAGCAGGCGGATCATCAATGCCAACAACATGATCATTATATGGTGTCCCAGCAAGCTGCTGAGATGCCGGAACAATCACAGCCACAATGTGAGGAATAAGTTCAGCATCAGGACAGCTTGAGAGCTGCCGAAACATGGAGCAGATGCACCATCGACGCCAACAACTCTTTCATTATATGGCATCCCAGTGAGCTGCTGAGATGCCGTAAAAATCACAGGCACAGTGCAAGGAACAAGTTCAGTGGCAGGCCAACTTGAGAGCTGCCGAAATGCCAGAGCAGGCAAATTTTTTAATTACTCACAGTTCTAATTTCTCTCTGGACCCAATTCTGAAGTTCATGCAGAAGCTGAAGCTGCAGGCAGAAGCTAGTACATTACATAAGATGTTTTCTCTATCATGATACAGTACAGTAAAGACATTTTAGACATGTTTCCAATTTTGTGGTAACAGATTGGGTAAGGATCTTTGCTATTCCAGTTGTAATAGGTACCACTGCATAAAGTGAGATCCATAAAGTCATAGTCCCAGTTGTTGGACCTCAACCAATTAACAAGTTATTCCTTTATTGTTTTCTCAAAAAATTTCTGCAAAGTAAGAATGCTTAAAAAAAAAGAAAAGGTGAGTTAATAGTTTACTTTTGTCAGTTAAGAGAGTGCAAAGTGAATAGTCATATCAGCATTTCCAGGACTCCTCCAAACATCACCCAAAATATTCATTTGATTTAGATTTCACTTTTTACTTACAGGATAGGTCATCAGTATGAGATGAATCGGCATCCAATATCAGGACCACATGCTGGTTGACTGTTTTTCCTGATGGAAGCCATATACGAGGTACACACAGCTTCAAGTGAATGGGAGCAGAGCTGCAGTTCCTGGTGTCATCCCAGCATTGTACAGAGTTCTATACACTGCAAATATCTTCTTGTCTGTACACTCTAACTGTGGCAGTGTGAACTGCAGCTCTGCTCTCATTCACTTGAATAGAAGCAGAGCTGCATCCAGCCATATATATTACGTATAAGACCCTGAAGGACCTGATACTGATGACCTGTGGATAGATCCTCAGTATTCAACTTTGCTAGGTCATGGATCAACGCCCTTAATTTTGCTAATTGACAATAATAAATGATTAACCCACTGCAGAATATGTTGTCGCTAAACAAGTAAACAAAAAATAAATAAATAAACAAAATGGGTCTTAAAATTGATTTACCTAGGTTGTTGGTTACATATCACTTGTTAATATGTCTATTGAACTTTTAAATACGTGATCACTGTGCAAATGTAGAAGTCAACGAGAATTTATCTTTAGTTTATATATGCGCAAAAATAGCAATTTACCTTTGGTAGATAAATGAAGTTCTTGTCTGTAAACAAACCCAGATACATTATTAGCCTCTTCTCTAAACACCCTGCTTAATTTTTTATACTCTGACATAAATTAATATTCCCTTGTCATAAGCCCAAGCTACTCATTATCCCTTCTCAATCTGCTCCAATTTAATTAATTACCAAATCAAGAATGCTCAAGTTCATTAGCAAAACCCTTCCAGATCTACATGATTTAATAGAATCACACACCCAAGTAATATACTCTTCTATTAATTTATTATTTATAATAAACATAGCATTATTTACCTGCCCTCAATTTACAGTTAGGAACAGTTACAAGATTTACTAATTACTCTAAATAAAAGATGAGGCTGTAAGTTGAGTGTTTTTGTGTTAGGCCCTATTAATAAGTATATAGAAGGGCTTATTCAACAAGATTGCACTTAAAGGCATTTTCCCATGAAAATAACCATTTTTATATGTGTAGACAATTGAAAGTTAAACATCTTTGCAGATATAAGTAACTAAAAATGTAGCAATGTTTTAAAGATTGTCTCTAATGGGGTGACATGATTACAACCTTTAATATAATGCAGAGGTGTAGATAGGGGATGAGCACAGGAGGGGCAAACATGTCCAAGTGGGCCCCCTAACTTAGGTATACTGATATTATCACTATACAGTGACCATATAGTGGTTTATATTGGCTGTATACAGCATGAGTACAGTGCAGTAACATTTAGTTACTTACCAGTAATGTCTCTATTTAGTCACATTCCATTCCATTTTTCTTCCATCTGGACCGCCATGGCCACGTCTTCAAGTCTTTGTAAAGTTTGCAGCACAGACATCTTTGGCTCCTTACTTTTCCAGGCACTTAACCCACATTGTCCTCATCTGCACACTCATTCTGCTGGTACCCCCAATTATAAAATTTATAATATAACCCCCCCATAATGAATAAATTAACTTCCCTGTGTACTCCCTTTAAATAGTACCCCTTATTATTAATGCCCCAGTAGTTTCCTAATTAAAAGGTACAAAAAATTAGTAGGGTTCCAAGACGCAGGACCCCCAGGATCAACTGCTTAAATGAACCTTGGTACCTGTGTAAGCGTCGTGACCGTTTCTCTGTTTATATAGTGTCATTAATTTCAAAGTGGTCATGTAATGTAACTACAGCCTTGTCCTATACACGTCTATGTGGCAAAGCTAGAATTACATCACACAGTCACTATAAACAGACAATGTGTGATATAAATAGGTGCCATAGCCCCTTCATACATTGATCTCTTAATCGAGGCTGGTGCCTCACATGGCATAAATGCTGTGGTGTGGCCATGGTATAAATGACGTGGAAAAAATGCAGTGTTTTACAGTTCCTGCAAAGTGGATGGGATTCTAGTGAATCCCATCCACATATTGTGGAAAAATATGCACAGTGGACCTGTTCTAGTTTTAGAAATCACAGTATGTCAATTATACCTACAGAAATGCAAACATCTTCCCTACAGGTATAGTGCAAAATGAAAGTCCGTAGAGGAAACCTTTGTGGACTTTCTGTGAAAAGCACTGTGGGAAAAACTGTGATTTGTTACCACTGCGGTTTTTCCTGCAGCATTTTTTTGCTGCAGCCCGCTATGTGGAACCTTAGTCTTAATAAAGCCCAAGTTTGACATTAATTAAATGAATTGCCTCCTTATATTAAGCCCCTGATTTCCCCTGACATATATACTGCACCCTTAATGACCCTTATATAAATGATATCCCCTAATGAACTCTTATATAAATAACCTCCCCCTTGTATTCATAATGCCCCCTAATAGCCCTTATATAAATTACCCCCCTTATGTTCACACTGACCCCTTATATAGATTACCCCCTTTCGTCCTAATGCCACCTAACTAATCCTCCCTTATAATTCTCCCTCCTAATTCCCCTCTTATACTATTAAAATACCCACAACTGTGCTAAAAATAACCCAAAAAAGTTATACTCACCTACCTGCGATCCTTTGGTGAATGAAGCCACCACTGCCTCCTCTTCTCTTTTCCTCTATTCTATGTGCAGAGTCCACACATAGGATGTCCGCAGTGGTTTACGAGACAGCTGCAGGATGGGTTTTAACTAGATTGGTGTCTGCAGACATCAATGTAATTAAAAGTAAAACATGTATTAATGGTGGTTTCCAGGGTGGGCTTCCAGAGTCAGTGGGCTCGGGGTAGCCACCCCCTCTGCCCCCACCGCTAGCTACGCCTCTGATATAATTTATAAATAAGGTTCAGGAAGTATTTTTAATAATAAAAATAAACTCAAGAAAAAGGAGGAACAATCTGAAATTAGCTGGAAATATCAGAACCAATGTTAGGAAAAAATTGACAGAAATAGCAGTTAAGACTTAGAACAAATTTCCAGCACATGTAGTTGGAAAAGTGAATTTCAGTGTGCTTGAGATAAACATGTGTTTATCCTAAGATAAAAGAGAAATAACATAAAGCTACGCCAGATGGACCTTGTCTTTTTCTGATGTCAGTCTTATTATGGCCGAGTTATCCTATCATGCATGCACTGTCTCTGCCTGTTTCAATGTTGCTACACAAGAAAATAAACCGGCCATATTATGCAAATCATGGATGAGTCTCTTACAAGTGTCAGACCATTGAATGCTCTAACATGGTTAGAGAAAGAATTTACAACTCTGCAAAACTGGCAAAGCAGTTTAAGGCTGAGGCCCCACATTGCGGAAATGCAGATTTTTTTTTGTTGCAGTTTTTGGAGCCAATGCCAAGCATGTCTTCAAAAGGAATTGAAAATATGTAGGAAATATTTATACTTCTACCTTTTGTGCACTCTACTCCTGGCTTTGACTCAAAAAAACACAACAAAATAAGCTTCTTTCTAGCTATGAATTATATAGAAATGTAAATAAGGCTATGTTTTCTGAAAAACTCCTATAGGCCGGGGCCCCACGGGACGTAAACGCCGTGATTTTCCCACTGCGTAAACGATGCAGGAAAAATTGCGGCATTTTACAGTGCAAGCAAAGGCGATGGCATTCATGCCCACTTTGCGGAAAAAATTGCAGTGCGGACACGCTGCGATTTGAAAAGCCATTGCAGCTTTGCAAATGGCAGCATGTCAATTATATCTACAGAAATGCCAGCGGCTTTCCTGTAGATATAATGGGAAGAGAAAGTCCGCAGAGGAAAACTCTGTGAACGTTCTCTTAAAAGCGCTGCGGAAAGAACCGCAATGCGTTCATGCAGTGGTTCTTCCCTCAGTGCTTTAGTGCTGCGGATACGGCCTGTGGGGCCTTAGCCTTAGGCTAAGGTACCACGGGCCGTAAACGCAGGGCAAATCGTGGCGTTTACATCCCGTTGGGCCCCGGCCTTAAGGTTAAGACTCCACATTGCAGAAATGCTGATTTTTTTTTTGTTTGTTTGTTTCAGATTTTACTGCATTTTTTTTTTAGCCTAGCCTAGTTGAGACTACAGAAAGAATGGGAGATATCTAAGAATCATGCACACTTTCCCCTTCTGCTCAATCCATTCCTAGCTTTATCTCAAAAAACTGCTGTAAAATATGCAACAAAAAAGCAGTTTTTCTACAAATTAGCCTTAGCCTTATACTAATTCATTTTCACTGCATTGTTTTCCTCTCTATTTTTTATTTGTGACTCACTACATGAGGCCTTAGCCTAAGGCTGGGTTCAGACGGGATATTTTGGACTGGAATTTGACGCACAGGCTGCCTCAGGTTCCGGTCCAAAATACAGGTAAGCCGTGAATGGATGCCGCTGCAGTGCACCAGCATCCAGTCGCAGCACTCCGATCCGGATTAGGCCCAAATGAATGGACCTAGTCAGGAGGTTGGAGTGTCTTCAGAAGAATGAGCATGTCGCTTCTTTTTTTCCAGGAGCCGGAACAAACAGCTCCTGGAAAAAATAACTTACCGACTCACATTGATTTTAATGGGAGCTGGGTTTTTTGGTCAGGATTTTGAGATGGATTCGGCCTCAAAATCCTGACTAATATACCCTCAGTGAACTCAGCTTAGGGGGCCATTCACATGAGGAAAATGGTGAGGAATTTGGTGTTAAATTTCAGCACTGAAAAAAAAGCCTCCCATTGACTTCAATTGGTTCCTTTTTCTACAACACAAAGAAAAAGTTTGATCCAGCGACTCTAGTTCATAGAAAATTTTGTTAAAACTTAGCTTTTAATGAAGCTCCACGAATAAAAAAACATTATGCCAAAACACCAATGTGCAAAGAAAAAACATTATATAAATAAGAACAACATGTCAGACAAAAAGAAAAAACATGCAGAAAAAAACACGAGACCTACATTGCGTGTGAAACCGCTCACGCGTTTTGAGGTGTTACCACCTCTTAGTCATAGCGATAATGGGAAGCTAGTAATCGTGGGTTAAATACCCCCCTACGTCACATCTGATTAGAGAGCAAGTGACTGCACCTGGTCTCTGGATTTGAACAATAAAACACAAACATGTAAATGACAATACATAAATGAGAAAAACTGATATGATGATAAGCAAAAGGGGAACCAGTGTATCATTGTATAAATGGCAGAAAAAGAAAAAACTTCAATGATGTTGTCAAGTGATGCCATGTAAATGCAACATGTTACAAATGAACTAATGACTCACCGATATGTAGATGCGTTTTGTGGGTGGATGTTACGTGCCGGTGAGTATACTAATCAGTCGGCCGACATAACTAATAACATAAACGGCAGCAATGTAAGGTAAAAATTTAAATCTGCTTTAGACCATACTGTTCAAATAAGATGAACAAATCAAATAGGATAAAAATTGTATGATGGCTCTAGCTACGGATGTTGTTAATCCCGGTCACATGTTGGATCACATGACCGGATGTAGCATGAATAACAACTAAAACTGTTGTTATGCCGACAGTCACGTGAACGTAACCACGTGATAGCAGGTGAGGCTATATATATGAAGTGGAACAATAAATATAAGCATTGGAAATGGCGCCGACGGACACTGACAGACTCAAAAAAGACACAACTGTCAGTGTGGGTGTTGGATGCTAGAATATGAATATATGTGTTGAACATAAGAATAATGTAAAATAATTCTAAATGTATATGAAGAAACTAAACTTAAAGTATAATTACAAGTGTTAAATGTAAAATGTAAAAATGTCTGTGTCATACTTGAACAAAATAACGTACATGGAAATGAACTATTAGAAAAACATATTAAACATTTACACTGTATAATCACAGAATAATTATGTAAAAAACACATAAATAATTAGTAAATTGAATATGGACATAATGTACCATATCGTTTAGTGTTCCTTTCCCTTCTTTTTTCTTTAATAAAAATATATTGTCCGTTTTGAAATTGAGGCCCTCTGGAAAGTGAGTGCATAGTTCGAAAATCCAGAAGGCCTCGCGTTTATGTAACTTTTTTCTCCAATCACCTCCTCTGACTGGCCTGGATACTTGTTCGATTACAAAGAAACGAAAAGATGTTGTGTCACCATGGTCAGAAGAGATGAAATGTTTGGAAGCCCCTGACACATTAGATGTTACATCCTTCCCACAATCCCTCAAGTGCTCGGTGATACGTGTTCTAAGACATCTTGTGGTGCAACCAACGTACTGTAAATCACACGTTGAGCACCATATGATGTAAACAACGTATTTGGAACTGCAATTTAGGAAATTCCTAATGCGATATTGTCTGTTATTAATTCTGTTAGTGAAAAAAGATGTTTTACATGTGTACTAGCACACCGGGCACTTAGGGGTACCACATTTGTGGAAACCTAAATGGCCCAGCCAAGTTTCTTTATTGGTGGAATTACTATTCTTCAAGAGGCTAGGTGACACGCAACCTTGACTTAGAATTTTCGCCATTAGATCATATTACATTAAAATATGAATATATTTATTGATAATATGTGTGATCTGTTTAAAGTTGGAACCAAAATTAGTACAGAAATGAATATCATTATTTTTACTATTGAGTTGTGGGACATTATTTGATTTACTAGGTGGGTCGGACAATAAAGATGATCTACGTTTATTCTTGACCAAGTTGTCAGCTCTCTGCAGGGACCAAAAAGGGTAACCCCTGGATTTAAGTCTGTCAAAAACATCATGTTTCTTGACTAAAAAGTCCTTTTCACCAGAGCAAGCCCTCTTGGCCCTGGTGATCTCACCCACTGGTACTGATTTCATAGTATGCACAGGGTGACAGCTTGTTGCATGCAAGATTGTGTTACCAGCTGTCTCCTTCCGATATAAAGATGTCACTACTAGAGATGAGCGAACACTAAAATGTTCGAGGTTCGAAATTCGATTCGAACAGCCGCTCAATGTTCGTGTGTTCGAACGGGTTTCGAACCCCATTATAGTCTATGGGGAACAGATACTCGTTAAGGGGGAAACCCAAATCCGTGTCTGGAGGGTCACCAAGTCCACTATGACACCCCAGGAAATGATGCCAACACCTCTGGAATGACACTGGGACAGCAGGGGAAGCATGTCTGGGGGCATCTAACACACCAAAGACCCTCTATTACCCCAACATCACAGCCTAACAACTACACACTTTACACACTCAATACCACCTCTCTGACAGTAGGAAAACACCTTGAAACATGTGTATTTGGCACTTGCAGTGAGGAGAGCTTGTCACCAGCAGTGAATTTGGCCCTTGTAGTAAGTTGAGGTTGGCACCAACATTTGTTTTGAAAATCAGGGTGGATTGAGCCTCTAACCAGCAGAGTTTGGGCAAATTCATGGTGGAGGGAGCCTCTAAACACCCCAGTTTGGGCAAATTCATGGTGGAGGGAGCCTCTAAAAACCCCAGTTTGGACCAATTCATGGTGGAGGGAGCCTCTAACCAGCCCAGTTTGGGCAAATTCATGGTGGAGGGAGCCTCTAAAAAACCCAGTTTGGACCAATTCATGGTGGAGGGAGCCTCTAACCAGCCCAGTTTGGGCAAATTCATGGTGGAGGGAGCCTCTAACCAGCCCAGTTTGGACCAATTAATGGTGGAGGGAGCCTCTAACCAGCCCAGTTTGGACCAATTAATGGTGGAGGGAGCCTCTAACCAGCCCAGTTTGGACCAATTAATGGTGGAGGGAGCCTCTAACCACCCCAGTTTGGACCAATTCATGGTGGAGGGAGCCTCTAAACAGCCAAGTTTGGACCAATTCATGGTGGAGGGAGCCTCTAAAAACCCCAGTTTGGACCAATTCATGGTGGAGGGAGCCTCTAACCAGCCCAGTTTGGACCAATTAATGGTGGAGGGAGCCTCTAACCAGCCCAGTTTGGACCAATTAATGGTGGAGGGAGCCTCTAAACAGCCAAGTTTTGGGAAATTCATGGTGGAGGGAGCCTCTAACCAGCCCAGTTTGGACCAATTCATGGTGGAGGGAGCCTCTAAACAGCCCAGTTTGGGCAAATTCATGGTGGAGGGAGCCTCTAAAAAACCCAGTTTGGACCAATTCATGGTGGAGGGAGCCTCTAACCAGCCCAGTTTGGACCAATTAATGGTGGAGGGAGCCTCTAAACAGCCAAGTTTGGACCAATTCATGGTGGAGGGAGCCTCTAAAAACCCCAGTTTGGACCAATTCATGGTGGAGGGAGCCTCTAACCAGCCCAGTTTGGACCAATTCATGGTGGAGGGAGCCTCTAAACAGCCCAGTTTGGGCAAATTCATGGTGGAGGGAGCCTCTAACCAGCCCAGTTTGGACCAATTCATGGTGGAGGGAGCCTCTAACCAGCCCAGTTTGGACCAATTAATGGTGGAGGGAGCCGCTAAACAGCCCAGTTTGGGCAAATTCATGGTGGAGGGAGCCTCTAAACAGCCCAGTTTGGACCAATTCATGGTGGAGGGAGCCTCTAACCAGCCCAGTTTGGACCAATTCATGGTGGAGGGAGCCTCTAAACAGCCCAGTTTGGGCAAATTCATGGTGGAGGGAGCCTCTAACCAGCAGAGTTGTGGGAAAGCAGGGTGGAGGGAGCCTCTAACCAGCAGAGTTGGTGGAAATCAGGGTGGAGGGAGCCTCTAACCAGCAGAGTTGGGGGAAATCATGTTGGAGGGAGCCTAGTATTAGCAGAATTGTGCAACGCTTATGGTGGATGAGTATGAGGATGCGGAGGAATTGGAGAGGTTGAGTACAGACATGGAGTTTCATGTTGGGGTGCTTTACACAGGTGGGCACAAAAATGAAGGCTCTATCCAGTGGTGGTTCATTTTTATCAAAGTGAGCCGGTCGGCACTCTCAGCTGACAGACGGGTGCGCTTGTCAGTGATGATGCCACCGGCTGCACTGAACACCCTCTCAGATAGGACGCTGGCGGCAGGACAGGACAGCACCTCCAAGGCATATAGGGCAAGTTCAAGCCACAGGTCCAACTTCGACACCCAATACGTGTAGGGCGCAGAGGGGTCGGAGAGGACAGGGCTGTGGTCGGAAAGGTATTCCCGCAACATGCGCCTATACTTCTCACGCCTGGTGACACTAGGACCCTCCGTGGCGGCACTTTGGCGAGGGGGTGCCATCATGGTGTTCCAGACCTTAGACAGTGTGCCCCTCGTTTGTGTGGACCGGTGAGAACTTGGTTGCCTACTGGAGGAACTGCCCTCCCTGCCGCCAACGTCACATGCTGGAAACATCTCCATCATATTCTGCACCAATTGCCTGTGGCAAGCATTGATGCGATTGGCCCTCCCCTCTACCGGAATAAAAGACGAGATGTTGTTTTTATACCGGGGGTCAAGGATAGCAAAGATCCAGTACTGGTTGTCCTCCATGATTTTGACAATACGCTTGTCGGTTGTAAAGCACCCCAACATGAACTCAGCCATGTCTGCCACAGTGTTAGTTGGCATGACTCCTCTGGCCCCACCGGAAAGTTCAATCTCCATTTCCTCCTCATCCTCCATGTCTACCCATCCGCGCTGCAACAATGGGATGATTCGAAGTTGCCCGGAAGCCTCCTGTATCACCATCACATCATCGGACAACTCTTCTTCCTCCTCCTCCTCCTCCTCCTCCTCCATTAAACGCAGTGAAGCGGACAGATGTGTGGACCTACTCTCCAGCTGTGACGGATCGGATGCTATCCCTAACTCCTCTGTGTGATCTGAGTTATCCCTGATGTCAATCAGGGATTCTCTCAGAACACACAAGAGCGGGATTGTAAGGCTCACCATCGCATCCTCAGAGCTCACCCTCCTTGTGGACTCCTCAAAGACCCGTAGGATGTCACAAAGGTCTCTCATCCATGGCCACTCATGGATGTGAAACTGAGGCAGCTGACTTTGTGGCACCCTAGGGTTTTGTAGCTGGTATTCCATCAAAGGTCTCTGCTGCTCAACCACTCTATTCAACATCTGAAACGTTGAGTTCCAGCGTGTGGGGACGTCGCACAAAAGCCGGTGTTGTGGCACATGCAGGCGTTGCTGAAGAGATTTTAAGCTAGCAGCGGCTACTGTCGACTTGCGAAAGTGGGCGCACATGCGCCGCACTTTCACCAGTAGCTCTGGAACATTGGGGTAGCTCTTTAGGAAACGTTGCACCACTAGGTTGAAGACGTGGGCCAGGCATGGAACATGTTGGAGTCCGGCAAGCTCCAGAGCTGCTACCAGGCTCCGGCCGTTATCACAAACGACCATGCCTGGGCCCAGGTGCAGCGGCTCAAACCATATTGCCGTCTCATCGAGGAGGGCATCCCTCACCTCGGAGGCAGTGTGCTGTCTGTCCCCCAAGCTGATCAGCTTCAGCACAGCCTGCTGACGTCTACCAACGCCAGTGCTGCAACGTTTCCAACTCGTAGCTGGGGTCAATCTAACAGCGGAGGAGGAGGCGGTGGCGGAGGAGGAGGCGGTGGCGGAGGAGGAGGCGGTAGAGGAGGAGGAGGAGGGGGGTGTTCTTCTCGTGTCCCTGCCAGGAATGTTAGGCGGGGAGACGAGGTACACCGGGCCAGTTTGGGAAGCAGTCCCAGCCTCAACTACATTCACCCAGTGTGCCGTCAGTGAAATGTAGCGTCCCTGTCCGCATGCACTTGTCCACGCGTCGGTGGTCAAGTGGACCTTTGTGCAAAGCGCGGAACTAAGGGCCCGCCTGATGTTGAGTGACACGTGCTGGTGCAAGGCGGGGACGGCACACCGGGAGAAGTAGTGACGGCTAGGGACGGCATAGCGAGGTGCCGCAGTTGCCATCAGGTCCAGGAAGGCGGGAGTTTCAACAAGCCGGAACGCCAACATCTCCTGGGCCAGCAGTTTAGCGATGTTGGCGTTCAAGGCTTGCGCGTGTGGGTGGTTAGCAGTGTATTTCTGCCGCCGCTCCAATGTCTGAGAGATGGTGGGTTGTTGTAAAGAAACGCCTGATGGTGCCTTTGATGGTGCAGGAGAAGGAGATAAGACAGGACCAGGGGAGGATGAGGTAGAAGTCAACAAAGTGGCGGAGGCAGATGAAGTGGTGTCCTGGCTCGTCCTCTGGAGTGCATCGCCAGCACAGTCAGCAGTGGCAGTGGCAGAGGCAGAGGCAGTGGCAGAGGCAGTGGCAGTGGCGTGAACGGCAGGCGGCCTTTGTCCTGCCGTTGCTGCCTGCCACTGATTCCAGTGCTTGGATTCCAAATGACGGCGCATTGAAGTGGTGGACAGGTTGCTCTTCTCAGAGCCCCTAATCAATTTCGAGAGGCAAATTGTGCAGACAACACTATATCTGTCCTCGGCGCATTCCTTGAAAAAACTCCACACCTTCGAGAAACGTGCCCTCGAGGTGGGAGTTTTTCGGGGCTGGGTACGAACTGGAACATCTTGGGAGATTCCGGGTGTGGCCTGGCTTCGCCTAAGCTGCTGACCTCTGCCTCTGCCTCTAGCTACCCTTTTTGGTGCTGCACCTGCCTCAACATCCACACTACTTTCCCCGCTTGACATCCCCCCTGTCCAGGTCGGGTCAGTGTCCTCATCATCCACCACTTCCTCTTCCAACTCCTGTCTCATCTCCTCCTCCCGCACAATGCGCCGGTCAACTGGATGCCCTGACGGCAACTGCGTCACATCATCGTCGATGAGGGTGGGTTGCTGGTCATCCACCAACAAATCGAACGGAGATGGAGGAGACTCTAGTGTTTGAGCATCTGGACACAGATGCTCCTCTGTTAGGTTCGTGGAATCGTGACGTGGAGAGGCAGGTTGAGGGACAATGAAAGGAGCGGAGAACAGCTCTGGGGAGCAGGGACAGTTTGGGTTATTGTTCTGTAAAGCTTCGGAATTTTGGGAGGAAGGAAGACAAGACTGTTGGGTAATAGGAGGAGAGGAGGCAGAGTCTGACTGGCTGCTGGACAATGTGCTGTAAGCGTTCTCTGACAGCCATTGCAAGACCTGTTCCTGGTTCTCGGGCCTACTAAGGTTTGTACCCTGCAGTTTAGTTAATGTGGCAAGCAACCCTGGCACTGTGGAGTGGCGCAATGCTTGCTGCCCCACAGGAGTAGGCACGGGACGCCCTGTGGCTTCACTGCTACCTTGCTCCCCAGAACCATTCCCCCGACCTCGCCCACGGCCTCGTCCACGTCCCTTTCCGGGAGCCTTGCGCATTTTGAATTCCTAGTTAGAAATTGGCACTGTATACCAGTAGTAAAAATTGTGGGTGCACGTAACCCCAATATATTCTTTGAATTCCCAGTCAGAAACTGGCACTATATGGCAGTAGCAAGAAATGAGGGTATTTATAACCCCAATATATTCTTTGAATTCCCAGTCAGACAATGGCACTGTATACCAGTAGTAAAAATTGTGGGTGCACGTAACCCCAATATATTCTTTGAATTCCCAGTCAGACACTGGCACTATATGGCAGTAGCAAGAAATGAGGGTATTTGTATTCCCAATATACTCTTTGAATTCCCAGTCAGACAATGGCACTGTATACCAGTAGTAAAAATTGTGGGTGCACGTAACCCCAATATATTCTTTGAATTCCCAGTCAGAAACTGGCACTATATGGCAGTAGCAAGAAATGAGGGTATTTGTATTCCCAATATACTCTTTGAATTCCCAGTCAGACAATGGCACTGTATACCAGTAGTAAAAATTGTGGGTGCACGTAACCCCAATATATTCTTTGAATTCCCAGTCAGAAACTGGCACTATATGGCAGTAGCAAGAAATGAGGGTATTTGTATTCCCAATATACTCTTTGAATTCCCAGTCAGACAATGGCACTGTATACCAGTAGTAAAAATTGTGGGTGCACGTAACCCCAATATATTCTTTGAATTCCCAGTCAGAAACTGGCACTATATGGCAGTAGCAAGAAATGAGGGTATTTGTATTCCCAATATACTCTTTGAATTCCCAGTCAGACAATGGCACTGTATACCAGTAGTAAAAATTGTGGGTGCACGTAACCCCAATATATTCTTTGAATTCCCAGTCAGAAACTGGCACTATATGGCAGTAGCAAGAAATGAGGGTATTTGTATTCCCAATATACTCTTTGAATTCCCAGTCAGACAATGGCACTGTATACCAGTAGTAAAAATTGTGGGTGCACGTAACCCCAATATATTCTTTGAATTCCCAGTCAGAAACTGGCACTATATGGCAGTAGCAAGAAATGAGGGTATTTGTATTCCCAATATACTCTTTGAATTCCCAGTCAGACAATGGCACTGTATACCAGTAGTAAAAATTGTGGGTGCACGTAACCCCAATATATTCTTTGAATTCCCAGTCAGAAACTGGCACTATAGGGCAGTAGCAAGAAATGAGGGTATTTGTATTCCCAATATATTCTTTGAATTCCCAGTCAGACAATGGCACTGTATACCAGTAGTAAAAATTGTGGGTGCACGTAACCCCAATATATTCTTTGAATTCCCAGTCAGAAACTGGCACTATATGGCAGTAGCAAGAAATGAGGGTATTTGTATTCCCAATATACTCTTTGAATTCCCAGTCAGACAATGGCACTGTATACCAGTAGTAAAAATTGTGGGTGCACGTAACCCCAATATATTCTTTGAATTCCCAGTCAGAAACTGGCACTATATGGCAGTAGCAAGAAATGAGGGTATTTGTATTCCCAATATACTCTTTGAATTCCCAGTCAGACAATGGCACTGTATACCAGTAGTAAAAATTGTGGGTGCACGTAACCCCAATATATTCTTTGAATTCCCAGTCAGAAACTGGCACTATATGGCAGTAGCAAGAAATGAGGGTATTTGTATTCCCAATATACTCTTTGAATTCCCAGTCAGACAATGGCACTGTATACCAGTAGTAAAAATTGTGGGTGCACGTAACCCCAATATATTCTTTGAATTCCCAGTCAGAAACTGGCACTATATGGCAGTAGCAAGAAATGAGGGTATTTGTATTCCCAATATACTCTTTGAATTCCCACTCAGACAATGGCACTGTATACCAGTAGTAAAAATTGTGGGTGCACGTAACCCCAATATATTCTTTGAATTCCCAGTCAGAAACTGGCACTATATGGCAGTAGCAAGAAATGAGGGTATTTGTATTCCCAATATACTCTTTGAATTCCCAGTCAGACAATGGCACTGTATACCAGTAGTAAAAATTGTGGGTGCACGTAACCCCAATATATTCTTTGAATTCCCAGTCAGACACTGGCACTATATGGCAGTAGCAAGAAATGAGGGTATTTGTATTCCCAATATATTCTTTGAATTCCCAGTCAGACAATGGCACTGTATACCAGTAGTAAAAATTGTGGGTGCACGTAACCCCAATATATTCTTTGAATTCCCAGTCAGACACTGGCACTATATGGCAGTAGCAAGAAATGAGGGTATTTGTATTCCCAATATATTCTTTGAATTCCCAGTCAGACAATGGCACTGTATACCAGTAGTAAAAATTGTGGGTGCACGTAACCCCAATATATTCTTTGAATTACCGGTCAGAAACTGGCACTATATGGCAGTAGCAAGAAATGAGGGTATTTGTATTCCCAATATATTCTTTGAATTCCCAGTCAGACAATGGCACTGTATACCAGTAGTAAAAATTGTGGGTGTATATAGCCCCAATTCTATTGCTGAAGGTGGGGTGAAGGTGGGGGGGCACACCGTTGGAACGGATATCGGGGTATATATCGGGTATACGGGAATACACTGACAGTGTATTCCATTCAGGATCCTGGGAAAGCTGGGTTGCGGCGATTGAGCCCGTCAGTGCCACGTTACACTGACAAGCTTCTCCCTGGAATTTAGCTCTTATAAGAGCTGTTGGTTGTCTTCTCCTTCCTATCCTAGCCTGTCCCTGCCTACCCAGAATCTAAGCCCTAGCTAGCTGGACGGAAACCTCCGTCCTCGGTGAATTGCAAGCTCAGAATGACGCGAAGCTGGGCGTCGCTGTTCTTTTAAATTAGAGGTCACATGTTTTCGGCAGCCAATGGGTTTTGCCTACTTTTTTCAACGTCACCGGTGTCGTAGTTCCTGTCCCACCTACCCTGCGCTGTTATTGGAGCAAAAAAGGCGCCAGGGAAGGTGGGAGGGGAATCGAGTAATGGCGCACTTTACCACGCGGTGTTCGATTCGATTCGAACATGCCGAACAGCCTAATATCCGATCGAACATGAGTTCGATAGAACACTGTTCGCTCATCTCTAGTCACTACCTTATTGGAGACAGCATCACCCCTGAGTGTTAAACCCAGAAAATTAATCGATTCCCTCGCCAAAGTGTGGGTGAATTCTAGGTTCAACTCATTGTTATTAAGATACTCCACAAATGTCGGTACGGACGTCACATCACCCGACCATACCAGGAGGAGGTCGTCAATGTAACAGCCGTACCAACGGAGGGAAAGAGCATGAGGGTTACAGGCAGAATAAATAAATTTCTCCTCCCACCACGACATGTACAGGTTTGCCAGTGAGAGTAAAAAATGGGCGCCCTTACGGGCACCGCAAATTTGTAAATATAAAATATTGTTGAACATAAAAAAATTATGTCGTAACAAATAATCCGTAACCGTGATGACAAACTCGCACAATTCTTCAGTATAGTTAGAATAGTTGTATAAGTGGTGGGAGAGAGCAATAAGGGCCATGTTGTGTGGTACTCCAGGTATTCCAAATCCCTTTCATTAAGAATGCCCAACTCCACCCCTTCACTGAGGACGCGTGTGAAAATGTGTCAGCGGTTTCACACGCAATGTAGGTCTCATGTTTTTTTTCTGCATGTTTTTTCTGTTTGTCTGATATGTTGTTCTTATTTATATAATGTTTTTTTCTTTGCACATTGGTGTTTTGGCATAATGTTTTTTATTCATGGAGCTTTATTAAAAGCTAAGTTTTAACAAAATTTTCTATGAACTAGAGGTGCTGGATCAAACTTTTTCTTTGTGTTGTTGCTATATTGCCCCGATCCGGGGGGGCTGGTCCGTGCACCTGCAATAACTTGCTACATTGGACTTTGGCTGTTGACAGAATGTACATTTTGGTTCCTTTTTCTGCCAGCATATTCTGCTACAATGGAAGGCTTTTTTTTCAGCGCCAAAATTCCACAACAAATTCCTCACCATTTTCCTCCGTGTGAATGGAACATAAGAGATAGCCATACACAATATATGTATATTGTTCAGAATCACCTTTATTTGGCTCCCCTATAGATGTCTGAAGGTAACCAGTATTTTATCATTTAGCTCTATTGCATAGCAGATAAGATTTTGCAAAACATGTAATAGACTATAAAATCTTTTTTAATGCAATGGAATTTGATATTTCTGGAGAATTTTGTATAAAGTTATAATATCCTATGACTTTGTGTGGTAAAGAAAAATGCTTAGTTCCACTAGAGAGCATGATACAATGTATAGAGTAATAACAAGTAATAAAATGGATACCAAAGTTACTACGTCAGGTATAACACATTACACATTTATTTTTGGAAACATGGTGTATACCTAATTTCACAAATAACTGTGAAATGTACAAGGAATTCCTATATCAGTTCTTGAAAAGCAAATTAATTAAACATATCAGAACTGTAGTAAACCACATTCAAACTGAAGTACGAGGCATAGAAAAAAATCTAATTATATTTTTAGAGTTTTAATTTAAATTATAATTTTAATTAAATATATGGATATTATGGTTAAATAAAATATATATTAATAAATGATGAGTAGTAATTTATGTCTTTTACTTTGCAAATTGTAAAGCATAAAATGCATACACAACTATGTAGAGAGCTGAAAACTGATTTTTAGAAGCAAATCTTTTTTATGCACTCTACACAATTGTAAATACATTTATTCTTGTGAATGCTAACATTGACTAAAAGAAGCATAGAAGCTTATCCCCTTATCCTCTGTTCTGTATTATCTCCTGAATAATTCAGTGCCTATAGTCTGCCCAAGTTCAATTCATTGTCAAACACACTCAAGTTTAGTGTGAATCACATTAGAATGAAAGTTGAATTTTTTATGAAGGATTATGTAGTGCAAAATGTGTTGTGTTCTCTAAGGTGCGTTAAGTCCAAGTAAACCCGATTTCAGTAAGAAAATGTCAACACCTGAGCTTTTTTTTCATGAATTGAATAAACACCTTGTGTGCCCTACTTCTATCAACAATAAAATAGTCTATATGTATGCAAGATCTAGAAAATGTGTTTCTTTATTTTACAGACGGAAAACATTTACAGCAAAGTAGTTTTTCCATAATATATTAGAATACCAGTACTTTTGACTTGTGGTTGACATAATCTTAGTGAACAGTGATTAGTATAAGCAGTACAGATGCAATGCATGGAAAATGTTAAAAATAGTTTTTAAACAATGGTTGTCCTTTTCATTGACATGAAAACCAGTTGAACCATAGGCAAAACATATCTAAAACTTTATGGTTTTGTTTCCACAAAATGACCGAAGACTTATGAATAGAAATAGGCAAATTTCTCAAGAATTGTTCCAGGTTCGGCATTGGTCGCTCAGGTCTGTGATTCATTAAATTGGCTTAAAACATAGAGTAGAACATTCTTTGGACTCATGGGAACTTATCTAGGGCAAACAGCCGAAGTTACATCAATGTGAAAGTGACATCATTATACTCTGAGGTCTATTCAGAGGCCCAAGGGTCTCCAGGAAAAATAGGTGACCCATAGTGATCAAAGAGTAGAGAATGAAGTGAGGACCCAGCACAGAGAAGGATTCACTCCATTCAGCCCTAAGCTCAGAGATGAAAGGCCAGCGGAGCTGAGGTATAAAAATAGTAAAGTTATATAGGACCGGCGATCAATGAACTGACCTATAGCTTTGTCACTTGATAATGGTTATGAGTTTGCAAACATTTAAAAATTGTCTTTCTGCAAACGTGATAATTTAGATGGTCTATCCTACTGAGGAGAACCAAAGGTACAAAACTACTTGGGAAATGGCAAGTGAGCCCATAAGACAAAGGTGGATGATAGAAACACATTTTTGTATGTATCATTACTGGACTATTGTTATGGTCCGCAGGGTTATTTAAAATAAACTAATAAACTAAAACCCTGTGGAGCCCAACTGGGCTCTGAACCACAGGAACACCCTGGTATGAACAAGGTCTGGCAGTAAGTGTCACTGCCAGATCACTACACCAACTGGGTGTGCTCTGTTAAATCACAGAGGTGGCCTGTGCAGCTCAGAGCAGCCACTGCAAGAAACAAGACAGTCTAGTCAGAACCTCTGAGCTAGGCAGAGACCAATACACAGTGTGTGCTACCAGTGCAACCAGAACAAGGCAGCTTACTGCCCAACTAACAGAGTGATTCTATCTTAAGGGGTAAATTCTAAGGCCAACTAACGTCTCGTTCTCATGTGCTCCCGGGGTCTTCGTTTTGCAGGTTTCCGTTTCCTTCACGAAACTGGGCAGGAGATGGAAACCTGCAGGCATTTTTCAAACCCATTCATTTGAATGGGTTTGAAAAGTGTCTGGCAGCGCGCTCTCATGAGCGTTTTATGCTCTCTGCTGCAAAACCGTTTTTTTTTTAACCGGACACAGAGTCGGACATGCAGGACTTTGTATCCAGTTTAAAAAACGGTTTCACTGTGGAGAGAATAAAACGCTCACGGGCGCTCACTGCCGGTCATGGTTTGACAGGTTTCCATCTTCTGCATGCAGAAGGCGGAAACCTGATACGGAGACCCGAATGCTGGTGTAAACCCAGCGTAAGGAGTATTCACACTGGAACCCATTCACACTCACAGAAATGAGGATCTGGAATGAGACTAGGGCAACGGGCTGAGCCACCTGGATCTTTAAATAGGGAAAGGGAGATCCCAAACCAACCAGCCCAGCTGCCCACTCCGGGCGCACATTGGCTGACACCCTAGTCAGTCAGACAACCGACCATGTCCAGCTGCTGCAAGGGAAAGTTAACCCCTGCTAAGCAGGTCTGTATCAAGTAGGGAAATGTGACAGCCAGCAAAGCACAACAACCGAGGAGGAAGACTGCGACCTGTCCCCTTGGCCGCAGCTGCTGCACTGTCCTAACAACTACAGTGGGGCAAAAAAGTATTTAGTCAGTCACCAATAGTGCAAGTTCCACCACTTAAAAAGATGAGAGGCGTCTGTAATTTACATCATAGGTAGACCTCAACTATGAGAGACAAAATGAGAAAACAAATCCAGAAAATCACATTGTCTGATTTTGTAAGAATTTATTTGCAAATTATGGTGGAAAATAAGTATTTGGTCAGTAACAAAATTTCATCTCAATACTTTGTTATATATCCTTTGTTGGCAATGACAGAGGTCAAACGTTTTCTGTAAGTCTTCACAAGGTTGGCCCACACTGTTGTTGGTATGTTGGCCCATTCCTCCATGCAGATCTCCTCTAGAGCAGTGATGTTTTGGGGCTGTCACTTGGCAACACGGACTTTCAACTCCCTCCAAAGGTTTTCTATAGGGTTGAGATCTGGAGACTGGCTAGGCCACTCCAGGACCTTGAAATGCTTCTTACAAAGCCACTCCTTCGTTGCCCTGGCGGTGTGCTTTGGATCATTGTCATGTTGAAAGACCCAGCCACGTTTCATCTTCAATGCCCTTGCTGATGGAAGGAGGTTTGCACTCAAAATCTCACGATACATGGCCCCATTTAGAGATGAGCGAGTACTGTTCGGATCAACCGATCCGAACAGCACGCACGCATTGAAATGAATGGACGTAGCCGGCACGCGGGGGGTTAAGCGGCCGGCCGGCGTCAAAGCGGAAGTACCAGGTGCATCCATTCATTTCAATGCGTGCGTGCTGTTCGGATCGGCTGATCCGAACAGTACTCGCTCATCTCTAGCCCCATTCATTCTTTCATGTACCCGGATCAGTCGTCCTGGCCCCTTTGCAGAGAAACAGCCCCAAAGCATGATGTTTCCACCCCCATGCTTTACAGTAGGTATGGTGTTTGATGGATGCAACTCAGTATTCTTTTTCCTCCAAACACGAAAAGTTGTGTTTCTACCAATCAGTTCCAGTTTGGTTTCATCAGACCATAGGACATTCTCCCAATACTCTTCTGGATCATCCAAATGCTCTCTAGCAAACTTCAGACGGGCCCGGACATGTACTGGCTTAAGCAGTGGGACACGTCTGGCACTGCAGGATCTGAGTCCCTTTCGGCGTAGTGTGTTACTGATGGTAGGCTTTGTTACATTGGTCCCAGCTCTCTGCAGGTCATTCACTAGGTCCCCCCGCATGGTTCTGGGATTTTTGCTCACCGTTCTTGTGATCATTTTGACCCCACGGGGTGAGATTTTGCGTGGAGCCCCAGATCGAGGGAGATTATCAATGGTCTTGTATGTCTTCCATTTTCTAATTATTGCTTCCACAGTTGATTTCTTCAATCCAAGCTGGTTGCCTATTGCAGATTCAGTCTTCCCAGCCTGGTGCAGGGCTACAATTTTGTTTCTGGTGTCCTTTGACAGCTCTTTGGTCTTCACCATAGTGGAGTTTGGAGTCTGACTGGTTGAGGGTGTGCACAGGTGTCTTTTTATACTGATAATAAGTTTAAACAGGTGCCATTACTACAGGTATTGAGTGGAGGAAAGAGGAGACTCTTAAAGAAAAAGTTACAGGTCTGTGAGAGCCAGAAATCTTGATTGTTTGTAGGTGACCAAATACTTATTTTCCACCATAATTTGCAAATAAATTCTTACAAAATCAGACAATGTGATTTTCTGGATTTGTTTTCTCATTTTGTCTCTCATAGTTGAGGTCTACGTATGATGTAAATTACAGACGCCTCTCATCTTTTTAAGTGGTAGAACTTGCACTATTGGTGACTGACTAAATACTTTTTTGCCCCACTGTATATTGTTCATTGTATTTATCATTAGTGAACATAGTGTTCATGCATGTGTCATAAATATATTACATTGGTATGTGTGTTATAATTAATGCCTGGGGTTGGTCAAGAGTGAAACATTTCCTTCCTGTGAGCACAGGACCAGACTCCCTGCCAATTTTTGACCTGGTGTGGCAGCAAGCTCTTTGAAGTAATACAGGTCTGACCAGGTTTATGGCTTAACATCTCTGTCACTGGCTTACTCAGACCTGAGAGAGAGGGGAAGGGGTTGTGACCAAAATTAACCTTAAATGCCAGTGGGTAATTCAAATTTCCTGTGTCGAGATTCAACAGTTCATGCCTGAACTTTCTCAGGTGATGAATTAGCTTAACCCCCACCTCAGGGAGTTGGAGGAAGGGCACTCTGGTAGGAGGTGTAGCTAAAGCATTAGCCAGGAGCTTTGCCTTACAAAGGGTTGGGAATTCTTTGGGAACATGTCACATCTTGGTTATTAGGTTTATTCTGTGTTTCTCTTTTATTTTAAAACTGTTAATGTTTGTTTGTCATCTTTTTCTGTGTTTGTCATATAGCATTGAACTCTTTGGATATTAAACTATTAAGTTTAATGGTAGTTTTGATAAGGTTAGAAAATACATATATTCCTTTTGTTTGCTGTAATATTGCAAAAACATTATAATCTTTGATAAGATGTATATATGCTGCTTAAGGAACATGCTGTGAGGCTATATGATAAGATGGCGCCTGCATCCAGGATGGGTGCAAGAAAAACAAATGCTTGGCTTGCTGCCAGAAGACAGCTCCCCAATGGTACCACGCAGGATCGGGAGCAGCTGGCTATATATAGAACTGATTAAACTTATTCTGTTTGATTGAGACGTACAATACCAATCAGGAATGAATATGAAACCTTACATTGTTGTTATCGCTCTTCCCTTCTCTGCTACTATTTAACACCATTTTGTTTTAATAAAGCACGTCAGTGCACTCTCTTCACTGCTAAGAGAGGAATTAATAACAACATTTTGTATCTGGTATCAATGCCTCGTCACTAGTCCTTAGCTCATATCAATTAGTTACGACATGCTATGGCCATGATACGGTCCATTATGACACTCTTTTGAATATAAGGTTAGGTTCTTGGTTAGGCTTGGCAAGAGGACACAGAATGTTGACGCATAGTAAACAAACAAATAGGTGGGATTCAATTAGACAAAAGTGTTATCTAGCATGAGCCTTTGATTTTAGTAAATAAGACATTTCTTATAAAATGCCTAGGTTTACAATAAGTAAATATTAGATAAGTAAGTAAATCCATGTTATTAGATTTTTACTACTATAAGGCAAACCACATACTGAAGGGAATATTTCTAATAATAAGTTAAAAGAAAGTAATTGATCAGTAATTTACTGTTAAACAATTAACCCTAAGACTGGCAAATGCTGTGTTTTAAATCACATGAGCCTTCATACTAGACTTGGTCACATGCATTGTGTAAAAAATATATAAAAGAAAGGTACTGTTTACTCCTGGGTGCTAGGTTTGTATGACTTTGAAATATTGCATGTAATCTAACGTTAATATATTACAAAATGAAGGCATTTCATCTTTTATTCATACTGGTTATCATATTCATTTTTCAATGACAAGCATTAGCTGAAAAACAATGTTGATCTGTAATAACGTGTACTACATTTTACATAAACCTGTCATTATAAAAACACTACATAAATTCTATCGCTGATAAAAGGGAAATGCAGTTACATTATTCAGTACTTTTATTTATACTTACATATTATTCTTAGATTTTTTGTTATACTTTTTATATTCCACTATATTATCCTTATTTCAACCTATACTAAATTATTCCTATCAGAACTATTATTTTCATAAAGCAGGTTTACATAATGGGAGCAAATATTGGAATTAATTACCCTGCCAAGTAAAATAGCCTTGTTAGTCATTTACAAGATGCAAGCCAAATAGTATAAACAGCGTTGTCGGAGAAGAATAATCATAAGCATTGTTCCCTCTTGGGAGCTGGTCAATGTGGGATTGACAGTGTTTAAAATCTAATTTGCCAGAAAAGATTGTGCAGAATGCCGTTCTTTGGCCAGGTTAACACATTGCACTTAACCCATAACTATCACTTCATTTTTTATAATTATAAAAGTAAAGGCTATAAGGAAACCACCAAGTGTGAGCTACGTTGTGTGCCTCTTTTACATATACAAATTTGGTTAGCATGTGCCTTCCGTATTTGTAAGCCAGAACAACCAGTGGGTTATAAACAGATATAAAGTAAACACATTATCCCATCCTTGATAAATTTCTGAAATACTTTGCATTAAACACAAATTGCATAAAAAACTGCTACATTGTTTCAGGTCTTAATTAATCCTACAAGGAGAAGCACCTACTAGTGTCTATTGGTACCGAGAAACACAAACCAAAGTGTCCACAGTTTTCTAAGTTGGCCTTTGTGTCCTCCAATGAGGAGGCACTGAAGGAATGAAAGCATTAGGCACAAACTGTATGCTACTATATGGCACAAACCAGTCCCTAGCCAATCACATACATTAATGGGTAATATGAGGCATCTTTCTCTGCAGGAAGGTTCCTGAGCAATAAGATTCCTAGCTTGGTAGTATTCTGTGAAGCTGTTACTCTATAATCTTATTCTGTTTGCCCATTACTTTAACTCTGTTTACCAACACTGAACCTGTTCGACCTGCTCTGACCACTGCCTATGTACTGTGCTGAATGAACTTTGCTGGCCCTGACATTGGTTTCTTCACTGATACTCGGCTATCTCTGGACCCACCTGTGTCAGCAACTGTACTAAGTTTAGAATTGGGAACCTAGTAATTCCCTGCAGCGAAAACCTATTATTCTCAGATGGGTTAAAGGGTGAATATAGAGGGGCCACTTGGACAACACCTTGGAAAATTTTCCTGCTCATATGCAGTGCCAGTGCCATGACACAGATAGGATAAATATTATTAAGATTTAAATGATAGAGTAGTTTTGCATAAAATTTACAATTTGTTGGAGCTGTGAGACAGAAATTGCCAGTATCTTACCATAATTGGGAAGATTGCCCCAAAACATGCCCCTTTAGTAACTGGCGTACCTTAGATGTCTCTTGTTCCCACTACATTTGACCTGCCTATCAGTTGCCAAAAACAGCAGCTTGTTTAGTTTTACCTTGACATTGGATATTGTCAACTGCATATTATGGGGTATTGGATCTTCAAGGAACGCTTTGACCATTGTGATAAAAGGTAGCAGAAGATGAACGTAAACTTGACTCATTCTGAAAGACTTGAAAAAAATGGATAGATTATCTCTTTATTCTGAAATAGTTTAGACAGCTTATGCGGCATTCACACTTGTGCCTTGACCTGTCTGTCATGATGGTGCCTAAACCCTCGCAAAAACTCACAGTGGTAAGCTTAAAAAACCATTCAGTTCAATGGTTTTCAAAGAAAACCACCCGTGTCCATATGCAGCCTCTCCATTGTGAAACGGTTGTTTTGCACAGACACAAAGTCGGACATGCAGAGATGCTGCATACGAACACCGGTGGTTTGCTTTAAAAACCCATTGAACTGGTTTTTAAACTGACCACCAGAAAGCTGTCCCAAGTAGTTTTTCCGAGGACTTAGGTGGAATCACGGTGGACAGGTCAAAGAGCAAGTATGAACGCTGCATTTCTTAGTATGGTCAACTCGATTTTTATCCAACCTATTTTGCCCTCTTCCATTCTCTTCTTATTTTTCTTCCTTACTTCTTTCTCACCAAATTTTTTCTGTCTAACTTTTTAACCATCATTGTAGCTGTGTAAGGTCTTGCTTTTTGCAGTTCTTCATTTTAATAGTGACATTATTTGGATCCGGGATCCTTATGCATGTATGAGATTTTATTCTGTTGAGGGAGCAACATGGTGGCTCAGTTGCAGCGCTGGAGTCCTGAGTTCGAATCCTGTCAAGGACAACACCTGCAAGGAGTTTGTATGTTCTGCCCATGTTTGTGTTTCCTCCCATTCTACAAAGACATACTGATAGGAAAAACTGTACATTATGATCCCTATATGGGGCTCCCAATCTACATTTAAAAAAGAAAAAGAGATTTTATTCTGTTAGATAAGTGAACAAACAAGACAGAATAAAGTTTGTCATGTTTTTTATATTACGCCATGTGTATCAGTCTTTCTATAGCTGGTTATGGTTTCGGTCATCAACCTGTGATGGATAAGAACAATGAACTATGTACCTAATGAACCTAATGAAAAATGTATCAGGGATTAAAAGATTTTCTCTAACCAACCAACGACAGCCTTTTGCCATTGGATAAGTCCATGAATGAAGGAACTTTCTATGGTCTTGAAGTTGTCAGAAAACTTGACATGTTATCTTATTGCGGCCTGGTTATCTTCTTAGGTTTGCACTCTCCCTGTCTTTTTCTGTGTTCTGCATGAGAAGATAACTGCCCAGAAATCAGGAGTAGAGTTTCTAACAAGTGCCGGTCAAATTTCTCCCCTCTTTTTAATGTCTTGAGACTACCCTATGTACTTCTGTTTTGGATACACATATCCAGTCAAGACCATTCAAGGGAATCATAAAAATTGAGAAATTTTTAATTAATTCTAGCCATTTGTGTAGGTCCATTGGTAATGAATAGAGATGAGCGAGTAGTATTCGATAGAGTAGGTATTCGATCGAATACTACGGTATTCGAAATGCTCGTACTCGATTGAGTACCACTCGCTATTCGAATGGAAACGTTTGATGCAGAACCAGCATTGATTGGCCGAATGCTATACAGTCGGCCAATCAACGCTGGTTCTTCTCCTACCTTTAGAAGTCTTCTCCGTGCAGCTTCCCCGCGGCATCTTCCGGCTCTGAATTGACTCTGCCAGGCATCGGGCCTGGGCAGAGCCGACTGCGCATGCCCGCTTGTAGTGTGGACATGCGCAGTCGGCTCTGCCCAGGCCCGATGCCTGGCAGAGTCAATTCAGAGCCGGAACATGCCGCGGGGACGCTGCACGGAGAAGACTTCTTGGAGGATCCAGCCCGACCCTCACTCGTGGACTTGGTAAGTATAATTTGATCGAACGTTGCTTTCCCCTGAAAAGAGCATTTTCCCCCCATAGACTATAATAGGGTTCGATATTCGATTCGAGTAGTCGAATATTGAGGGGCTACTTGAAACGAATATCGAACCTCGAACATTTTACTGTTCGCTCATCTCTAGTAATGAACAGTATGTTCTAGCTATGCCCATGGCTGAGATACCACTTTATTTTTTTATTTTTTTCAAGCATTATTATAACCAGTTGTAACAACAAAACAAATGGAATGGAAATGAATATTATGTATTAAATTGTTGTTACTTTAATACATATTAAAGTACTGTAATAACTTTCTAGTTAAGAACTACAGAATAATTTCTTATAGTTCTATCATTAACACACGATGATGGGTTTTTGTGCTTTTATTTAGACATTTAAATCATAAATTCTATTACTTTAGTATTTGTGATGATGCAGCTTATATACGTTTATACAGTTACCAATAATATGTGAATGGAGATCTAAAGCAAAGGCTAATAAAAGTGCAATAAAATATTTATTATTGTTCAGCAATGTGATTTATTTTATCACTTTAGATTTATGACCCAGCAAATACTTTTCTGGATATTTAATATATCAAAATTACAAAACAAAAGGCCTCTGCTGCTAAAATTTGTTGTGAAATCCATGATTTACTAGAGGATGAAGATTTGGTTTTCTCAGGACTTAATAAAACAGTTGCAAAATTGAATTAGCCCGGCATGAAGTTAAATTGCCTGACAAAAAATTGATACAACTATTGTGTTACTGGTTATGTACAACATCTATCAGATTTATCATGTTTTGAAGCCACGTCTAAGGGTGATCCTTCTGCTTTACAAAACAAACGTTAAGTTATTTTTCAAGTAATCTCATCGCAGAAAAGGATATTGTTAACTTGGTTTTATGACCCATCCATTATATGCTTCACTGTCTATGCCCCTTTGGAACCAAGGAATGTTATTGCAAAGAGATTGTGATAATGTGCTTGTATGATGTTCTGAGCTATGCATCTGGGAGATTTTTTTATGACTGAGGTAGCCTTATAGCAGAAAGCTATAAAAATAAGACAATAAATCTACATTTTTCAATTTCTCTTTGCTGTGAATTCTTACTGCAGCTATAAATTGTAGATTTCTTTTGAAACATAGATCAGAACTTTTCTGTAGAAACACTGCAATTATGAAACTTACTATTGCAGGAGGACTGTGGGATTTCATCTAAGCAATTCTTTCATCAAAGGTTGGCCCTGTTCACAGAAAACTTCAAGTCAGGCATTTGGTTTCTCGGGAAGTAAGGATATTATGGGTTTTTTTATTCATAGGCATATTTCCAGACACAAGTTTGTACCCTATTTCCCATCAGAAAGGACCCAAGGTGGATTAAATATGTGAGTTGTAGTCTAAAAAAGTCCTCAGTGGGTTTCTGGGGCCATTCTGTTGAGTTGTACAAAGGAGTTATTAGTTGGTAACAACTCATCATTTACTATACACACATTAATAACAAACCAATATAAAATATATGTCCGATATAAACTTTTTTTCTCATTGTCAATTAGAATTTTTCTGTTCTTTGATAACAAAACAAGAAGGTTTTGCTGGTATTGAATTAAACTTTCTGTGTGTGAATCTAATGATGATATATGTAAGTGAAAGGAGACTTTTATTGGGGAAAACTGTACAAATGAAATGAGGATCTACTACCCTGTTAGTGGGCGTTCACACTTGCATCCAGTGTTCACCATGTGTCATTCCGCCAGGTTTCCATCCTAAGCCCTGGATAACTGGATAGGGAACGGCTTCCCAGTGTCCGCCTGCAGCCTGTTCGCGGGGAAACCGTTGTTTGTTTGTTTTTTTATCACTTTAGATTTATGACCCAGCAAATACTTTTCTGGATATTTAATATATCAAAATTACAAAACAAAAGGCCTCTGCTGCTAAAATTTGTTGTGAAATCCACACAGTGTTAGGCATGCAAGACTTTTTTTCCGGCCTAAAAAATAGTTTCCCTGCGAAGAGGCTGCATACAGACACCGGTAGTTTTTCTCTAGCCCCTTACTGTTCCCCAGAAGTCAATGCAGTTTGCTTTGGTGCCTGATATGCTACTTAGGATCTCTACTGTCAGATGGACAATGGCAGTCAGGAGCAGACAAGGGATGTGATTCAGAGCTCAAATCAGAGGTGGAAGTGTCAGAGCTCCCTATGACACCCCTTACTTCCTATTGTCTGACTTCAACCACATGACTGTATAGAGCATGTGAGGCATTACAAATAAGAACTTGTTCAGGAGGCTTGAGAAAAAAATCCAACTTTGCCTAATCAGAGATGAAGCACCTATTAAAGGGGAAAAGTCGGTTTTAGCTAAGCACATACTTGCAAAGCCTTTAGAAAGGCTAGTTAACATATACCTTTTGTATGTAAATTGCCTCAGTAGTTTTTGAATAAGTCAGTTTTTATTCACATGCTAATTAGCCTCCATTGTGCACTCCAGAAGTATCTGTGAACCTTCTCTGCTATTCTCTATGTGTATGAGAGCAGAGGGCTGCTGTGCTGATGACTCATCTCTCTGTTCTCATACACGTATAGCGGACAGTGCACACAGGCCATTTTGCAGTGCACGAAGAAAGCTAATTAGCATATGATTAAAACCGACCTTATTCAAAAACTACTGAGGCAATTTACATACAAAAGGTGGGTGTGGAATAGCCTTTCTAAATGCTATGCAAGTATGTGCTTAGCTAAAAATGACTTTTCCAATGATAGATCCCTTTTAAGCAAGAAGTTGGGATTGCTGAAGGTTGTGAAAGCAGCTATACCATGTAGAAAAATCAAGTTTCTCATTCACAGCTACCACAGAAGATTACAAGCTACTTTTGATGCAAAATGAGGTAACGCTTGATATTAAGACTTAAGGGTAGGCAAAGTTTTGTTTGTAAAATAGTTTTTTTTTTTTCCAAAATGTTCTGTAAACTGGGATTGTAAACTTATGATCGTATGTAATATTGCCTGATTTGTTTTGACAGTCTCTTCTATCTTTACATTTGCGCATCCAGGTACCTCACCATGCAAAAACAGAATGCCTCAACACAGTCCATGATATGCTGGAAGAGTATGCAAATAATTAGCTACCTCACTTTAATAACTGTAAAAACATGTATGAAAGACTAAGCATCTAAACCAGGCCAATACCCATTACAGTCTTCAAAATTTGCCAGTTTCAGTGGAGCCAGCAGACCACCCTCTAGGGGAAAATTATGAAAAAGTATTTCAATATGGCAGTTGAGCCGCAACTTACTCCCCTCTCCCCATATAGAGTAGGGAAATTAGGGATACAGTACAGGGAACTTCAGAGGCACGCTGAGTTGTGTTATTTCAGAACCTAAATGCATTGAAATATAGCTACTAGAGATGAGTGAATAGTATTTGAAACTATAGTAGGGCAGCATGGTGACTCAGTGGTTAGCACTGCAACCTTGCAGCGCTGGAGTCCTGGGTTCAAATCCTTCCAAGGGCAACATCTGCAAGGAGTTTGTATGTTCTCCCGTGTTTGCGTGGCTTTCCTCCCACACACGAAAGACATACTGATAGGGAATGTAGAATGTGAGCCCTATATGGGACAGTGACTGACAATATCTGTAAAGCGCTGTGGAATATGATGGTGCTATATAAGTAAGCATAATAAATAAATAATAGTTTCGAATACCTCGCTCCATAGGAATGAATGGAAGCGGCCTGCACGTGGCTTGCGCCGGCGGCCGGTGCTTAACCCCTTGCTCTTCAGCCGCTTCCATTCATTCCTATGGGAGTGAGGTATTCAAAACTATGTTTCGAATACTATTCGAATCAACTCTAATAGCTACCACATATACAGTAGTTACTAGAGATGGAGGAACCTTTCAAGATTAATTTGGGTTTGGGTAGCTTGGGACCAAGATTTATTTTGGGTCGAAAAAGTTCAGTATAAACCATATCTTAAATTGGCTTAAACATAGTGTAGATTTATTCAATTTCTAGTTCTCTAAGGCAATCAGAGCTAAGGTTATGGCCAAGTGACATGTTTTTCTATGGTAAAACGAATGATACGCAGTGGATATGAACTCTGAGTTTAAGAATACACTGCACTAACACTCACCTTTACACATTTATACTAATAACATGGTGGTTTTCAGCCCAGCTGAGTAGTGAAAAATTGGCTTTTCAAAAATAAAGCCAATAAATTATCTCTTGATGAGAACTGGAATCTAAATATTTTTTTTTAATACTAAGACTGTGGCACCAACAGTGTGGTGTAATTGAATGCGATGGACCAGGCTGCAGGACTGGCTGAGTTGTGGCAGGTTTTAGTAGGCACTAGGCAGCTCTTTTAACATGTTTGGCAGTGTGGCAGGGCATAATATCATGACTCAGGTGGAAGAACATGGCTGGCTGAGTGGTGGCAGTGGTATTAGTTGCGGCAACATGTGTGGCAGTGCTGCAGGACATAATATGATGGATCAGTATTCAGGACATGTCTCCCTTAGTGGTGCAGCTTGCGGATTTCATTTGAAAGTTATGGTTCCAATTGTCACTAAGAGCTAAAAAGTTTCGGGTTCATTATCTTCCAGATACTGTACTTAACCTGGCTGCTACCCCTCCTGACACTTGTGGCACTGGCAAAGGGCACTGGAACAGGTGAGTATGGTTTTTTTTTTCAGTTCTCTTTTCCGGCCTATTTTAAAAATATTTTTTTGCCCAAACAATCTCTTTAAGTGATGAATAATTTTTTTAAAGATTAACAATGATCCATTACACTGTGTTTTTTTGAGATCAGAGCAGAAAAAAAGCCTATATAAATTAGAATTTATTTTCAGAGTACACACACAAAAAACACTTACTTTTTTTTTTTTCAGATTTTATAAGAGGCTACATTACCACCGCCAGCCATTTTTGTTCAACTGAGATAAATCGCCATTTGTTCTGTTGTACTCAAAACCTGTTCGGCATAATGAATCCGGCTTGTGAATCCGGCTTGTGATAAAGTACCTACCCTGTTGGTGCAGTGGCAAAACTCCTGCCATAAAATCAGTGCCAGGTGCTATGGGCCTGCAACTTTATGGAGTCCAGATGTCCTGCTGCATTTTTTTTTTACCATGTGGGGGCCAGGAAAGGGGAGGTTATACTGTGTGGGACCAATAAATGGGAAATTATACCATATGGGGGCCAGTAAATGGGGAATTATACCATATGGGGGCCAGTAAATGGGGAATTATGCCACGTGGGGGCCAGTAAAGGGGGAATATACCATGTGGGAGTCAGTAAAGGTGATGTTATACTGTATGGGCACCAGTAGAGGGGAGCTATTCCATGTGAGGGTAGGGGTTTCCTAGCAGCGCTGGAGTTCTGAGTTCAAATTGACCGAAGGACAACATGTGCATGGAAATAGAAACTATGGTTTACCTTTAAACCTTACTAGTGATTGCCGTCCGCATAGTGATCATACAAGCAGCGCACTAGTTAGGAAGTACATCATGTGACCTCTGATTTTTACTATTTCCCATATCAGTGGTATTAACTCTTTAACTTTCATTTCCAAATGCAGGTATTGAAGGTACTCTGTACACTACAGGTACTGCTGTCTGTTGCTGATCTGTACAGCAGAAGTTGCCAAAACAACACCCCTCTCTCTAAAAGACCATGTTCAGTTAGGGGCATGTTCCCCAATTTTTCTATTTTATTATTTCAATCTGTCACTTTATGTCTGGATGCTGGAACACTCCTCTCTTTGAGGTGTATGCTGAAAGGAAGCAGAGAGCTCTCAGTTTTAACAGTACAGTTTGCTAGCTACTGTTGTTTAGTGGTATACAATTGCCATAGATATACCCTTGTACAGTGTCGGACTGGGGTGTCTAGGGCCCACCAGTGGAATTGTTTCTAGGGGCCCACAGCCAGGACCCTGCAGATCAGCAGTACCGGGACAGGGCAGCATAAGGTAATAACTAGAGATGAGCGAACATTAAAATGTCCGAGGTTCGAAATCCGATTCGAACAGCCACACACTGTTCGACTGTTCAAACGGATTTCGAACCCCATTATAGTCTATGGGGGGAAATGCTCATTTCAGGGGTAGGCAACATTCGATAAAATCATACTTACCAAGTCCACGAGTGACGGTCGGACTCGATTCTGCTTGAAGTCTTCTCCCGGTGCAGGGTCCCCACGTCCTCTTCCGGGTGGAATTCACTCTGCCTAGGCATCCGGCCTAGGCAGAGCCGACTGCGCATGCGCATGCGCGGGCATGCACAGTCGGCTCTGCCTAGGCTGGATGCCTAGGCAGAGTGAATTCCACCCGGAAGAAGACGCGGGGACGCAGCGCGGAGAAGACTTCGGAAAGGTAAGAGAAGAACCAGCGTTGATTGTCAGAACGTATAGCATTCTGCCAATCAACGCTGGTTCTGCATCGAACCTTAAACTTCAAACTTCGATCGAACACTACTCGCTCATCTCTAGTAATAACATGTCGGGAGCCATGCTGCTCAGCCGCCATACCATGTGCACCACTGCACTACTTAAACCCACTGCTACACACTGTATGGCAAGTGAGCAGAGTGGCTCCTAGAAATGTTTTACCATTACCTGCAGCCACGCTGTCCTGGAAACTGACCTGCAGAGGTCCTGGCTGTTATATTGCCGCAAATGTAATATTGATGGCCTATCCTAAGGATTGGCCATCAATATTAGAAAGATGGATAAATCCTTTAAAGTGGTTGTCCAGGAATTGGAGCAACTCATGTGCTGGGCGAGAAATATAAAATAAAAAAAATAAATAAACACACTCACCTGTCTCCAGCACTCCCTTGTCCGCTGCCATTGTCTATTCAGTGTCGTACCAGCGCCTCCTTGCTAAGAGTCCTGCACCTCATGTGACCGCTGAGACCAATTAGGTACAGGATTTCCAGAAATGAGGCGCAGCCATGAGACTGACAGACACAGGCAAGGAACAACGGGGTGCTGGGACAGGTAAGAAGGTTGTTTTTTATTTATTTTTTTATTTTTACACCTACGTCACAGTGATCACTACAGTTTATGGACAACCTCTTTTAAGGGGTTGTTTGGGCCAAATTTTTATGCCACTTCACTGGTCCCCCCCATACAATGGCCTCTTCACTGATCCTCCATAGTGTATGGGGAACAGAGATGGGCCATATTGTGTGGGAGCAGTGATGAGGCTAACATTCTGTTGCTCAAGATCAGCCATAAATACCTGAAGCCCCACATTGCAGAAACACAACGTCTTTGGGTACTGCAGAAAAAAAAATTGTATGTTTTACAGAACCAGCAAAGTGAATGAAATTTAATCAAATTTACCTCATCCGCACATTGCAGGAAAAAAAGATGTGGAAGATGCTGCAAATTCCTAAATGTGTGCACTTCTAAAAACATGACCTGTTACTTTCAGCTGAGCAATTGGGAGAAAGTGCTGGAAAATGCATTAAAAGCTCAATGAAAAACACTGTGGAAAAAATACATTGACATTCAGCGCTATTTTTTTCCACAGTGTTTGTTAGCTGCGTTTCACTGTTGGGCCTAATCCTTGTCATCTCAATATATTGTACATCACACTATAAGGCTTAGGCCTCATTCACATCTGCATTGGTATTCTGTCCAGGGGAATTTCCACATGAGGACTCCCCCAGTGAAAGCACACGGACCCCATAGACTATAAAGGGGTGCTTGCCGCCAGATCTCCGCAGGGATCATGCGGACAGGAAAGTAGTTCACAATCTACTTTCCTGTCTGCATGATTCGTGCGGGCAGTGCGAGGCAAGCACATGAACCCCATTATAGTCTATGGAGTCCCTGTGCTTTTACTGCACAGCGCTTGCAGTTGCATTCGGTATTCTGTTCGGGGGGATCCTAATGCAGACTCCCCTGGACGGAATACCAAACACAGATGTAAATGAAGGGTAAGGTCTAACACAGTGTCCTGCAGCAAAAAAGCAGGAAAAATACTGTCAGCAAGACATGAGTTTTTCCCACAGTGCTTTTTGCTAAAACTCCACAAAGGTTTCCTCTGAGAACTTTCTGCTTCCAATATACCTATAGGGACACTGCCGGTGTTTCTGTAGGTATAAGTGACACACTGCAATTTCCAAAACCACAACAGTTTTGGAAATTGTAGCGTTTCCACTGTGTGTATTTGTCTGCAATCTGTGGATGGGATTGCACACACTATATACCTACACATTCATAGATATACCATATATACTCACAGATATACATTCATATATGCTCACATATATACATTATTATAGCATAGACACATTTATATACATTCATATACCATATATGTCATATATATACTTATATGAATGCATGAATAATATATATACTCACATACACTCACACATACACATTATTATAGCATACTGTATATACTCACACATACTTATATACAACCATACAGTACTCACACAGTATACAAGACACATACAGTAAAGAAATGTACACACATATACATATTAAATATCCAGATTTTACCAAAAGAATATACTCACATTTTCCTGAAGTCATGGCCGCAGACTGCTCCTGTCCCCATACGCTACGATCTAAGGGATGACCCAGTAGTTTATAAGGAGGAGGGGGAGTTTAGGCAGCACGGACAAGTCTTTATGAAGTGGCAGCTAGTGGCAGAGATAGCGTCTGGTAAGTGCCCAGAAGGGTTAAAAGACAAGCAGCCATTAGCTGATGCTGCAGCATTAATGATGTCCTCCTGATAGGGAAAGTACTGGCAGGAGGCCCCTGTGTACTGAGGACCTGGGCAATTGCCGGCAGCTGGTGATCTTTAATTATTACATTGTTACCTGCAGTCTGGGGCACCTGTGGTCACCGTTCCGGCACCTGACACCAGGGCCAGTTTTAAACAAAATGGGGCCCTGGGAAAAATTAAAAGTGGGGCCCCACTAGTACATACAACATAGTCACATTCTGTTAATTCAATGTGCTGCAGTGCCTATCACTGGCACTTACAGGGGTGTTCTTAGTGTCTTTTAAGTGGTTGTTTGTAAATTTGTAAGTTTTTTTTGCCTAGGCAAACTAGTTGCTTCTGTGCCTTATCTTTAAAGTTCAGGTGCAAAAGCAACAAGGCATATGCCCTTCCCCACACTAAAAAATATTTATATACATACAGAGTTATCAAATAGGACCGCTATATCAGGACTAAATACTGTCACGTCACCTGCTGACTGCTATACCAGGACTAAATATTGTCATGTCAGCCACTGACCACTATACCAGGACTAAATACTGTCATGTCACCCGCTGACCACTATACCAGGACTAAATACTGTCACATCACACACTGACCACTATACCAGGACCAAATACTGACACGTCACCTGCTGACCGCTATACCTGGACTAAATACTGTCACGTCACCCGCTGACTGCTATACCAGGACTAAATACTGACACGTCACCCACTGACCGCTATACCAGGACTAAATACTGTCACATCACCCACTGACCGCTATACCAGGACTAAATACTGTCACGTCACCTGCTGACAGCTATACCAGGACTAAATACTGACACGTCACACACTGAATGCTATACCAGGAATAAATACTGTCACGTCACCTGCTGACCGCTATACCAGGAATAAATACGGTCACGTCACCTGCTGACCGCTATACCAGGAATAAATACGGTCACGTCACCTGCTGACTGCTATACCAGGACTAAATACTGTCACGTCACCTGCTGACCGTTATACCAGGAATAAATACGGTCACGTCACCTGCTGACTGCTATACCAGGACTAAATACTGTCACATCACCTGCTGACTGCTATACCAGGACTAAATACTGTCACATCACACACTGACCACTATATCAGGACTAAATACTGTCACGTCATCTGTTGACCACTATAGCAGGACTAAATACTGTCACGTCAGGAACTGACCACTATACAAGGACTAAATACTGTCACGTCACCTGCTGATCACTATACCAGGACTAAATATTGTCATGTCAGCCACTGACCACTATACCAGGACTAAATACTGTCACGTCACCTGCTGACAGCTATACCAGGACTAAATACTGTCACGTCACCCACTGACCGCTATACCAGGACTAAATACTGTCACGTCACCCACTGACCACTATACCAGGACTAAATACTGTCACGTCGGCCACTGACAGCTATAGCAGGACTAAATCCTGTCACGTCACCTGCTGACCTCTATACCAGAACTAAATACTGTCATGTCACTTGCTGACCGCTATTTTCAGCACTGAAAAAAAAACCTCCCATTGACTTCAATGGGTGCCGCTAGCTTTTTTTTCCACTACCAGAATTTTCCGCTAGTGGAAAATTCCGCTAGTGGAAAAAAAAGCTAGCGGAACCCATTGGATTCAATTGGAGGCTTTTTTGCAGCGTGGAAAATTCAGCGCCAAATAAAGCGCCATTTTCCTCCATGTGAATGGAACCTAAGACCCGCTCTTCTGACAGTGGAGAGATATTGCTGCCGAAATTAATGGCACCGATATCTCCAGCACAGGGGCACATACAGTAAAAGCTGGCAGTGCAGTGATTTCAGTCTTTCTAGTGGTATATAATACCACCCATCTCTGAGGACATGAAAGATCTAGCTTTAGGACAGCTATAGGACACATATAGGACCTGCTCCATAATTTTCAGCTCTTCAATTTGGCCCAAACACACGGCCGCAAAAACAACGGCCGTATGTACGGGCCCAATGAAATGTAATAGTCCATACTTGTATCCATAATTGAGGATAATAAGTCTGGTCATGTGCATTACAATTTAGTAATTCCATGTGCCTCACATTAATATCAATTAACCCCATCATGTCCTCACATTAACCCCTGTGTACCTCACATAAGAGTTACTGATATGTGAGAGACATGGAGGTAATAATTAAGTATTTTCATTATTATTACCCCCATATATCTCACATATTAGTAAATCTTATATGGGGCACACAGGGGTTAATGTGAGAGACATGATGGGGTTAATTTCTATTAATGTGAGGCACATGGAGTTACTGAAATAAAATTAATCACCCCAAATGCCTGACATTAATAGACATACAGTAGTAACTCCAATATGTACCTGTAATTTTTTACTGTCACTTTGCTGACCTCTCAACTGCTCCTTCTCTTGTCTGCAGGCTGTAATGGCAGGAGCTCGGCAGGGTCCATCTTCTGTATAGGGATTAGCTCCACCTCCTGGGCTCTCCTCAACCTCTCATTGGTGGGCAGCCAGAGAAGGGTGGGGGAGGTGAAGCCTCCTGAGAGCGCTGAGTGGAGCTTCCTCGATGAATACCTGCAGCTCCTGCACTGGCTGCTATTAGCCGTTGCTGCAACTACACACAGTGTCCTTCCAACATATACTTTCCCTATATTAATAGAGAAAGTATTCCAACGCCAGGGGGGCCTGCAAGTGCTGGGGCCCTGGGCAATTGCCCAGTTTGCCCCCCTCCCTTCCCAACGCCGGCCCTGCCTGACACTATTAGCTCTTATTTTGTCAATGCAAATGCATTGGTTAGGGCCCCTGACCATCCCGATCGGGCCCCTAACCATTGACAAAACAAGTACTAACAGTCAGGGCTCAGGGCCCACCGGGCGATTCTCCGGTGGGCCAGTCCGACCCTGCCCTTGTACTATACCATTTGGAAAGCATACATAAGGAAAAAAACATATTTTTTGCTTGTTTATTTTATTTTAATATATTTATGAATTACAATATGTAAACTTACACATATTTGTCATTAAGATATATTATGGAAGTTATTATGTATGCTACTCCTTTAACCTATAATGGTATTCTCAAGATTTAAATATATTACACAGAATCTTCTTTTCACTACAGGACAGCAAATATAATCAAAATCACGTCAGCCAGCCATGTATTCCATAAACTTATTAAAATGCAAAATGTATTGAAATTGATTTTCAGCACTTTCAGGCGAGGATGTTCGTAATAATGTTAATTTGTTAGCATGCCTGTTTTTTTCACTCTTCTTGCCATGGTTGCTGCCGTGTTCAGCCTTGGGCTATTTGTATTGTGTAGACAGAAAATGAACAGCAAGCATTTATTTCCCATATCTTTGTAAGAAACCTGAGGCGCATGAAGATATTTGTGCTGTAACAGGCATAGTCAATCTTTTTCTCTCCCTTTAGTCACCATATATCAACAGCAAACTCCCAGCTAGTCTTGCTGCAGCAATTAACCTGCCAGGGCTCTCCGCTGTCAGACTCACTAATAATAAACTTCCCCCAGCGAGATCCAGAGCTATAGATTCTCAACTAGCAACTTCCACAGTGACTGAATAATTCAAAATCAGCATGATTAAATACATGACATGTTATTAGTTAAAGAGACAGTCATTCTTTATTTTTCTGACTCGAAATTCCTACCTATTAGGGAACCGCTGAGTAGTTTTCATGATATTGCACTCTCGGGTTAATGCTTTTGTGTTAAATAATGCATTTGTAAGCTCTTATTTAAGATCCATTTAACATATTTAGATTTAAAAGCATCCTTATTTCTAGTTTGCTTACATTACAATGTTTTGGCTTACATAAAAAATTTCATTCATTATCTTTAATGTATAAATGTTAAATTTACTCAACAAAAGAACTCACACAGGAATGAGTAAATCATAAAAACCAAGTGTAAAAGGAGACACATGAATAAGGTGTACTGATCATAAATCAAGACTTAGGGCTCGTTCACACGGGGGGCGGTGGGGTGGATTCTGACCATATTTTGACTTGGGGAGCCAAGTGAAAATATGGTCAAAACCTGCCTGCCACGGTGTCGCGGTCGCGGCTTCCCCCACCCCAGAGTCGGCTCAAATGAATGTGCCGACGCCGGAGGTTGCAGCAAGCCATGGAATCTGCCTGAAGAAATGGCAGCTCGCTTCTTTTTTTCCTGCTATCGGCAGGGCAGATAAAGGGGCAGATTATGACGTGGAGTCCGCTGTCAAAATCCACCCCTTTGGCCCCGTGTGAACTAGCCCTTACACTAAAGTAATACCCTCGCAAACACCCTCATTTTTTATCCTACCAGTATCCATTACAATAGCGTAAAACCCATAAGTAGTATTGGACTGGCCCACTAGAGTTCTAGAAGATCTACCAGTTGGCCCAAGCTCAAACACAATAATGGTTCAGCAAAAGACACTCAAATTTGAGGAGTACTCTGGTCTATTTCCTAGGGGTTATTTTATCTTGTGTGCCCAAAAAACCTTGGTTCCACACTGCCCATAAGCAGCTTTCAACAGCCTGTAGGGTCTCCAACCCTACAATACAACAAATTTGTGGTTCTTCCATCACAAGTTAAGTAGGTGTCCACTCTGTTTGTGATCTGGAATGAGTTTTTCATATGCGTGAACTGTTTAATCGTAATGATTGACATTCCAGTTGTTTTTTTACATTGGGCACGTGAATTCGGATGGTATTGGTTCTATATCATTTATATAAGAGATAAGTGGGGTCCTACACCTAGGGCCCCTGCTGATCAACTGTTTGAAGGAACTGTGGTGCTTTTGTGAGCGCTGTTACTTCTTCACTATTTACATTGCGCAGTATCTGTTTTCTAATCACGATAAAATGTTATTACAGCCTGTAATAATAATATTTATAAAGGTAGGGGACAGACAACCCTTCCAGTCTTTTATGAAAATACATAAAGCACTTGCGGTTTTCGGTCACTTATAGGCCCAAATAAAATTAAAGATTTCTTTCTGAAGGGAAGCTAAGAGGGTGGAAGTCACAGGGGTTGGGAGAGTGCAAAAGAAGTAGAGAATGTGGGGTAGGGTAACCATCTTAATTGAATGAACGCTACCTATCCAGGAAAGAGTTGGGCAGTGACATGCAGCAAGATTCTTTAAACCTTTTTGAGATGTGCCTCTATGGAATTACAGAGGTTAACACCTAAATATGGTAAATATTTAACCCTATACTAAAAGCCAAAATTTAGGGTAATCAAGTTAGCATTGACTGAGGGTACATTACAATGAAGAATTTCTGATTTAGGTGTATTAAGTTTAAGGCCAAATAGTTAAGTAAAATGGTACAGAGTATAAATCAGGTTTGGGAGGGACAGTAGAGGGCTGGTGATAGTCAGTACGATGTCTTCGGCAAAAAGGTTGGATTTATATTCTCGATCTCCAATCTTCACCCACGTAATATCAGGGTGGAAGTGTATAACGATCATCAACGATTCTATCTCTAGGGAAATATGGTAGGGGACAGGGGGCAACCCTGTCAAGTGCCACAATAGATTGGAATAAGGATTGGAGAATATGTAGGGAGTTTTAGATATTCAATAAGGTCTTGAAGGGCTCTCTGAAAAAGGCCTGTGATTCCCATAAATCTCAACATATAAGCAACATATAAGACTATCAAAGGCCTTCTTTATGTCCAAAGCCAGCAAAAAGATGGGTTTACGGTGGCAGTTGACCCAGTGGGCAATATTGCAAAGCTTTCTAACATTACCAGAGGCCTGCCTACCAGGAATAAACCCTAGCTGGTAGGAATGGAAAGGTTAGTAGTGAAATTGGTCTATAATAATCAGGAGTGGTGGGATTTCCAGATTTGGGAATAACAGTGATGGCTGCAATGAACATGACCTGGAGGAATTTTCCATCCTGGAGAATATGATTGTACATTAAAAGAAGGTTGGGGGAGAGAATATTTTTAAATGGCGAATAATAGAGGGAGGAGAATGCGGAACCTTCCCATTTTTGAGGAAGTCAATAGTGGCATCTAATTCTTAATAATAGTTATGGGGCCATTCAGAGTATCTGCCTGGGTAGAAAAATATGGTAGGTAGGTTGAGGAAGCGGAGAAAGGAAGCAATTTCTGATGAGTGGGCCGTGATGGGAGTAAAGTACAGTTCTTCATAAAGCTGGAGAAATTTGGGTGCAAATTGAGTTAGGATTAGAGATCATAGTACCACTTAGTTCCCTTATTTAGTAAATGGCGTTCAGCCTGGCACATTCTCAATTTATAAGTTAATAGTTTATCAGGTTTATTGGTGTATATATAAAAACATGCCTGTTTTTTGTTTCATGCATAAGGACAGAGCTGTGGTTTAACATCTCTAATGCGTTTCATTAAATATCGAGGAGTCTGGAGTTGATTGGCAGTTTCAAGCTTCAAATGCTTGTGTTCCAAAAATGTCTGGGTTCTAGTTCTTTCTCGCTTTAGGCGTGAAGCTTCTGCTATGAAGGAGTCCTGGACCGTGGCCTTATGGGCCACATAATTAATAACTGGGTCGGTTTCCTAGGCCACATTAAGAGCAAAAAAATTGTTAGGGGCATCTGTGACCAGCCGCTCAATACCAGTTAATAATAATAATCAGTTAATAGGGACTCGTTCAGTTGCTAACTAGAACAGGGAGCAGAGGAAAGATGAAAAGGGATTTCAACCATAACCTTGAAATCACACCATGCATCTGCAATGTTCAGTGTCTCTAAGGCAGATCAAATCTCTCCCTTAGCTTTAGAGGAAAGTCTATCTCTGGAGGAGGAGGAATGGTTCAGGACAGCATTAACAGTAAAATTTAAATCTCAACAGATCAATTTGGAGAAGTCCAATTGTTTCAGCTTACTGCACAGTTCATAAAAAAGGCTACAGGAGAGTTTGTAGTAGCATAGGAGTTGACAAGACAGATATGATGGCTGTATAGTGTACAGTGGAGGATGCTGTAGTGGCCATAGCGGTCTATCACCGAGCTATCGATTGCACAGGTTATGTAGTCAGAGGGAGGTTTAAGTAGGGCTCTGGAATAATCAGACATGAACAATGTGAAGGTAGCTCTGTAAGGAGCAAAAGGCAATAACAGGGATTAACTATAACAAAAACTCAGAATCAGGATGTGCGCGCCGGTTTTAAATGGAGTGCCACAAAACCTGTAGCGCCTAAGACGCAGCGATCATGGCTATCCCTAAAAGGTGGTAGAAAGTCAAGTAATTGCAGTAGGCTAGAAGATAAGAGAAGCAAGTAAATCCAGACCTGATATATAGTGCTTAAGGCAAGAATGGTAACACCTGCATACTAAACAAAAAAAGTTGCAATAACTGGTCTAAGGCTAGCATAGAACCAGTAATCAGTAAAAGGTAGTATAATAAGGTGAGGCCTGAATGCTAGGTTAGTAAATACAGGAATGATAAGGGGTAATCATGTCTGTATTGCAATGACAACAAGGTAACCTAAGAGATACTCATTGTGTAGAGTCCGTGGTTGCAGGCGCAGGTGGACCAGGATTCAAGGGTCCTTTACGTTTTGACAGCAAAGAGCATGAGAGCCACTGAAGAAATGGTCCAACATGATCAGAGTCCTCTACCTGCAATTTTTCTTGTCGTAGGACTTGGAGGCCTTCCTTTAAAGATTGAATAAGAAAGTGTTTGTCTATGAGGATAAAGGTTACATGAAAGAGGAAGCTTCAACAGTAATATACTTGAGCCTTTTGAAGTGCCAAAGTCACTGGATGCATAGTCCTACATCTGTCCTGGGTAGCTGTGGCTAGGTCAGCGATAAGTTAGATTGATGTGGCCATATCCGATAAAGGTTGGAGGTTCCGGGTCACAGAGAATTTGATCTTGAAATTTCAGAGCAGTGAAGCATGAGGATGATATCCCTAGGCACATTCTGATTCTTGGGTCTCCCCAGCGCACAATGAATGTGGTCCATATGCAGTAATGGGTCAACCTGCAGGAGCAAAACAATGAACAGAGTTGTGATGGCTTCACATAGTGAGTTGACGGACTCAGGTACACCTCTGACATGTATATTACATAGCTCTGCTAGATTTTCAAGTCCTCTAATCCATAGATTCATTGTTGGAAGAAGTCGGCAAAGTAGAACAAGCATGCGATGAGTGACCGTCGGTGGACCAGAGGGACCAGAAGTTCTGAGAAGGTCAGGCAGGGTATCCAAAGCTGCTGAGTCATCTTTAACTTTACGTGGTTTCATTTTGGCACTGGTGGGAGAGCCTTGATGGAGTGCTCAAGCATTAGCCATGCACCAGGGGTGCACTAGTCCCATGTCAAGGAGAAGGCATCATATTAGGTAGATAGGTGGCTTGGTATAGAGTATAAGTATAGAGAATGCAGACCAGCAGTAGGAGCGGGGAGAGTCAGCCTGAGCATAAAAGTAAAGAGTCCAGAATGGCCACCAAGAGTTGTTCATGTGTGCAACTGTACTGTCCCACTGTCCAACTATGATGGTGGCAGGAAGGGTTGCAGGAGGGCTGCAGTGGAGGCCGTTTGTGTAATAGCAGTAGTATCAGAGGGCTCAGTATTTGACACAATTTGCAGTGGCACAGAGAGTGTGGTATTATCTACATGGGCAGAGTGTGGCATAACAGGTGATGCTATGTTTAGGTGCACAGTCTCTACTGTCTACACTGTCTCACAGCCTGTGAGACTATATGAGACTATAAACAATGAGTAAAGAGTAGACAGGATGCACAGAATTTGGCACTACAGTATTTTCATTGATGAGGCAGAGTAAATGTATGAGATTCATGGTATGATCTAAAGTAAGATAATGGATAGTACCCAAATAACCCCCCATTTTATCAAGATCTCTGCATACACATGGGTTTAAATGAGAACATCCCGACTGTCTGCAGCCAGTAGAGAGAGTTCAGGAGCTTACTATTCATACAATGAACTCAGTACTAAAATAATTTGCATTTGATTCTTCTCAATTATAATGGGATCATTTATGAAAATGTTATTTTTGTTGCAGGTCAAAACCCTTTTTTCCTTTTTTTTTTAAAAAATAATCCTCTCCTCAATTCTCCTTACTAAATATGTATTTCATTTTAGAAAGATATTAATATTTATACATAATGTAGCATTGAATAATGTATTACTGATATAAAAATAGTTGGACTTCATTAACATCTTTTAACCTAAATAACTATGTAGCTATTTAAGGAAGAGCATTTAAGTATCATTCAGGTAAGTACATAGTACTTCTCAAGTACCGTATTTTCCGGACTATAAGGCGCACATAAAGGGTGCATTCACACTGAGTAAACGCTAGCTTATTCTGAACGTAAAACACGTTCAGAATAAGCGGCGTCTAAAGCAGCTCCATTCATTTCTATGGGAGCGGGGATACGAGCGCTCCCCATAGAAATGAATGGTCTGCTTCTTTCACTCCGTGCAGTCCCATTGAAGTGAATGGGGAGTGCCGGCGTGTACGCTCCGGCATGAGCAGAGCTTGCCGTATACGCCGACACTCCCCATTCACTTCAATGGGACTGCACGGAGTGAAAGAAGCAGCCCATTCATTTCTATGGGGAGCGCTCGTATCCCCGCTCCCATAGAAATGAATGGAGCTGCTTTAGACGCCGCTTATTCTGAACGTGTTTTACGTTCAGAATAAGCTAGCGTTTACTCAGTGTGAATTCACCCAAAAACCTACGATTTCCTCAGAAATCGTAAGTGCGGCTTATAGTCCGGTGCGCCTTATATATGGATGGAAGCGGCGGCAAAGTCTGCGTGCCGCTTCCATACATACATAAAAGGCACCGTAAGGGTGCATTCACAGTACGGAACGCCGGCGTGTATCACAGCAGTACACGCCGGCGTTACAGCAGGGCTGCCGGACACTTCCTATTCATTTCTATGGGAGCCGGCATGCGAGCGCTCTATGAATGGAAAAAAGCAGTCCATTCATTTCTATGGGGAGCGCTCACATGCCGGCTCCCATAGAAATGAATGGGAAGTGTCCGGCAGCCCTGCTGTCACGCTGAAACAGAACGTGAAACTTACCGAGCGGTGCAGGGCGGGCGGGCATTCAGGCCTCCTCTTCCTCCGATGTTCCGTCCTTCTCCGGCGCTCGCTGATAATGGCCGGGGCGCATGCGCAATATCATAATGCTTCTACTACTGCGCATGCGCCCAGGCCATTATCAGCGAGCGGCGGAGGAGGAGGACGGAACATCGGAGGAAGAGGAGGCCTGAATGCCCGCCCACCCTGCACCGCTCGGTAAGTTTCACAACATTACGGTTGGGCTCTATCAGCATGATTTTGCTGATAGAGCCCCTCCTCGCCTGCCGAGCGCTTCCAATAGAAGCGGCTGGCACGCGGGGGGTTAAGCGGCCGCTGGCAAAGTCTGCCTGCCGCCGCTTTCAAGAACATATAATGCGCACCGGACTGCGGCTTATAGTCCGGTGCGCCTTATATATGAACCGAGACGGACTATAAGGCGCTCATGGGCAATGCAGCTTATAGTCCAGTGCGCCTTATAGTCCGTAAAATACGGTAAACTAATATAATATATAATAATAAATTTTATTTATATAGCACCAACATATTCCGCAGCGCTGTACTATTTGTAGGGTTCAAATACAGACAGAAAGATACATTACAAAGAAAGTCATTTCACACAATGGGACTGAGGGCCCTGCTCGCAAGAGCTTACAATCTATGAATCTAAACTGTGATTTTTCATCTCAGAATATTTTCAGAATAATGGTATTGCCATAGTTGACTGCTTCAACACATGGCATGAACAGGAGAGGCCTAATCCATGTCCAGGGGAGGAGAATATGATTTTATTTCCCTCCATGCTGTAAAATTGCTATATTCCTTCATTGCATGCAAGTTTTGAAAGAAAGTTTTCACCTACAAAAGACATTTGACTGTCCCACACACAATTCTACAACCACAAAGCAATTTTTTTTAAAAAAGAGGAATGGCTGTGTGTCTGTGCATAAAATTTTTAATTCATTCACTAATATCTTTGCCCACAAACAAGTTTTTTTTGGAGTAATGTTAATAAATGTACCAATAATGTCTTTAATTTTGTAGAAGAATATATTATAGTTTTATTAATGAGTCAAGCTGGTTGGAGATTTTTGCCACTCATAATCAGTGCTTTATTCACCATATAATACTTGAATGTGCTCAAATCAGATGACATGCTCCAGTGATGTGGATTGGAACAATGAATGCTTAAAGAAAGAACAGGAACTGAAATTATTATACTCTATTCAGACCCCAGAGTATAATAGGGGAGGTATAAAAAGTTGACAGAAGTAGAAGCAGAGAAAGCTCCGGCCTGCGCAAGGGGTTTCAAAAGATGTAACGAAAGGTGAGTATAAATGTTTTTTTGTCACCTCCCCTGGGCCTCCCCCTATTATACTTTAAGGTCTGAAGAGACCCCAGAGTATAATAATTTAATGCATCCAGCCACTGTATTTGCTTCCGGTGACTTATTTCCCACCTGTTGATCCTTAAAGACTCTAGGACCAAAGACAGAAGTGAATGGGGAAATGGGGAAAGGTGAGTATTAAGGTTTGTTTTTCTTTCTTTGATATATACAGTGTGGGACAAGAAACTGTGGGGACAACTTGTAGGGAACATGAAATTGTGGGGGCAACCTCAGGAAGACATGACAGTGTGGAGGAATCCTGAGGGAGACATGAAACTCTAGGGGCAACCAAAGGGGGTGTGGGAGTAAAGAAGTGTAACACTGTGGGAGGAACCTGGGGGAGTGGGGGTGTATGAGACTGTGGGGGCAACCTGGGGGGACATGACAGTGTGAGGGGAGAAATGATACTGTGGGGGCAACCTGGGAGGACATGACAGTGTGAGGGGATGACACAAGACACTGTAGAGGCATCCATGGGGGTAGGGGGCTATGAATATATGAGGGCAACCTAGGGGGGAGAACATGACACTATGGGAGCAACATGAGTTAGACATGAAACTGTGGAGGCAACCTGAGAGGGACATGACAGTGTGGGGAAACATGATACTGTGGGGGCAACCTGGGAGGACATGACAGTGTGAAGGGATGACACAAGACACTGTAGAGGCATCCATGGGGGTAGGGGGCTATGAATATATGAGGGTAACCTGGGGGGGAGAACATGACACTATGGGAGCAACATGAGGGAGACATGAAACTGTGGAGGCAACCTGAGAGGGACATGACAGTGTGGGGAAACATGATACTGTGGGGGCAGCCTGTGGTGACTTGACAGCGTGGGGGGATGACACAAGACACTGTGGAGGCATCCCGGGGGGTTGGGGGCCAAGAATCTGTGGGGGAAAACTGAAGGAGACATGCAAATATGAGAGCAGTCTGGAAGGGGACATTATGAGGAGCATTATATTTTATGGGGTCACTAGGAAGGCATTATACTGTGTGGTGGTGATGGGGGGGAGAACTTATGAAACCTTTACATAGTTGCCACCAATGTGTACTCCATTGTACAGTACAGGTCACCTAAGTTTAAAAAACTTAAGGTTTTACTTTCTAGCATAACCAACATAAATACCACATAAAGTCAGTTTATGTAAATTGCCCTGGATTTATTTTCTACCTCCAATTTATCCAACCACAGTAATTTTTCACATGCATTTATTCCCTTGTGTAAAATGTAAATAATTAAATTCCATCATACTTCTTTGGCATGTGTTTCTTTGCTTTGCTTTAAGGCATGTATGTTTGTACAAAAACACAAAAATTATATATTTAGCACTCATCAATATTCATTTACTTATTCACATGTATTTGAAAGATACTACAAACAAAAGACTCAAAAGAAATAGATGCATATATTCTCAGTTTGGGGAAGTCTGGCAGCAATGAAATATGTAACAAACATTTTAAAGATGAACAGATAGGTACATTATTCCATAAGCAGACAACTGGGAAGTGAGACTGATATGCTTTGACAGGTGAGCTTATGTAAAATTATTTAGCAAACTTTCCTATTGGTTGGAAGAGGTTTCTATGGGACATATGCTGAAGTCTTTAATCCCTAGGGTGCTAATTAAAATGAACGGGGTAATGTTTGCTAAGATCTGTGGGCTCTACTCATAGCAATTATTACTTGGAAAGTATAAGTAGTTGGTGTGAAACTTAATGATTGACTTTAAACTAGTTTTTCTCTTCATTTTTAGCAAATGTTGAATTTCTATTAACCATTTTATATTTCATTGTTCCATATAAATTATACTGATTGGGAAAGAAAGTGTTAGAGCAAGTCTTCAGACGAGTTGAAAACTGAATCATTATTTCATTACTTATTTATGGTTCTAGATTTTTATTCTTTGTTCTCTGTCGTTCTTAAATTAATAATATGTTGCCATTCACAAATGGAATTTACAGACTCCTGTAAACAATTTTTGGATGCTATTGTGATGATACTGCAATGTTAAAGTACTGTAGCTGTTCTGTACTTGGAGCCTAAAGAAAAGCTGGCTAGTAATGACATACAGTGTCAAACTAATATGAAAGTGGGTCAGTTCTGTGCATGGTCCTTTAGTAACTCATTTGAAGATAGGACCATAAAGAGGTAGACATTCAGTTGTAAGGGAGCGTTCACACTACCGTCTGTGTCCGACAGCTAGTGTCCGCTCCTAATGTCCGTTCAAAATCTGGCACAGACATTAGGAGCGGACACTAGCTGTGTCCGTGACACTTGTCATTTATTTAAATGGCGATCGGGTGCCTTCTTTTGCACTCCGTGCCCTTCCTTCACTGTCCGCTTGTAAAGATGTCTGACTTTTCAAGTGGACAGAAAAAACCTACATGTCGAATTTTTCTGTCCGCTTGAAAAGTCGGACATCTTTACATGCGGACAGTGAAGGAAGGGTACGGAGTGCAAAAGAACGCACCCGATTGCCATTTAAATGAATAACAAGTGTCACGGACACAGCTAGTGTCCGCTCCTAATGTCCGTGCCAGATTTTGAACGGACACTAGGAGCGGATACTACCTGTCGGACACAGACGGTAGTGTGAACGCCCCCTAACTCGGAATTTAACTTTAATCCAACAAAAGTCACAAGGCTTAATAGTTACAGGTCCAACTAGGTAAACACTTTAATAGTTACAGACTATCTTAAAGACCCAGAGCTTGGTGGTTACTATTGGCACCTGAACAATCTCTCTTAGAGGATACATAGTGTTTCAGTTACCATCTATCTCTCTCTCTCTTATGACTCACATCATAACTGTTGCACTATAAACCAGCTCAAAATGCATTTGTAGCAAATTACCTGAACTTGGTGGGATACTTTGCTTTATCCCTGCTCAGAAATGTAATTTTTTTTAGAGCTACAGCTAAAAAAGTAAAAAAATATAATCTCCATTATTTCAGAGGTTTTTTTATGTGTTCACCCAATGTACAGTCTAAGCTGTGCTACTCTTGAAAAAAAAATAAAAATTTGTAACCTCATGTTTTTTTTTCTGCTCCTGAAGTGGTGACTGACCATACAGGTTTCTGCATGTGCAATGTATATATTCTGCTAATGTTAAAAAAAAAAAGAATCTTGGTTATTTTAATGTATCTTTTGATGTGCTCACCCAATATACAACCTAGTCTGCTCTAAAAGAAACCATGTTATAATTTAATGGTTTTATCACAATACACGTTGTGACAGAGCATTGTTGTTCCTTTGTTTGTGTAAGTGCACATATACTGTATATATATATATATATATATATATATAGAGAGAGAGAGAGAGAGAGAGAGAGAGAGAGAGAGAGAGAGAGAACATTTTGTAATTTTATGTTTTTTTTTTTTTATCACCCTGATGATTAATGTGTTAGGTGCAGCCAATAGGCATGGTCAGTCTGATGACTTACACTGGTGTCAGCCTATCGGCATCTGGCTTTAGCACCTGGGCCAGCTGATCGGACCTGCCTTCCCTCCATCTAAGGAGGCAGGTTTGGGCTGCCGGGTGCTCTAGCCTCAAATTTCACATGGTGCACGTCTGTGCAAGATTTAGTTTGGCAGCAAGTTGCCTAGTCAGGCAGGTAGGAAGAATCTCCCCCCTTATGGGTTAAAATTGTGGGAACCCAGTCTCTTAGTTAATATTGTGAGTCTCCTACCTTAGGCAGGCTGCTACCTGTGGTACTCCACAGCAGGCGGCTGTGGTGTGGGTGCGGCCCAGTAAGCTACTGGGAGCACACATTCTTAGTTTGGGTTTTGTTAGTCTTGCAGTGTAGTAACTGCAAGACTTTATAATTCATTTAAGTGGCTACTTTGTTTTGCAGTGGCAGCATCTCTGAGAAATCATCAGAGAAGCAATCAGTTTGTGGTGTAGCCCGGTAGTGAAGTTAACTGTCGCGCCTTGTTCACACCAGTGTACCCTGCGGTTCAGAGCCCAGTGGACTCCGCCGGATATTATTATTGTTTAGTTTTTGTAAATATATCCTGCCAATCATAACATAATGCATACACAGTTTGTTGTTAATCTGAACAAAATATTTTGAACATTTCTCTGTATTTACAAGTGTGCATAAAATGAGCAAAATAAAATATAGCCTTTTCTTCAGGCAAAAACAAAACAAAATCCTGCTCGTCTGAGCGACTAAGGAGAAATGATAACCTAACTATACATGTAGCTTACTACCAGCCACACAAACAAAACATGCACAATATTGTCTCACTGGACTTAGGATTACAAGACAGACCTAAACACCTCCTCTCACTCCCTTGATCTGCCCTAAAGTGCAGGATCTACAGCCTTTTTCTGGACCAGTAATGAGCCAAGGACTCACATCTGAAGCAGAGACCTACTCAAGATCCACACATGTTAAAAACCTCGGGGAGCAATAGCATGATTCCAGCACTTTGCCTGTCACCTTCTCACAGTATATACACATATGTATGTCTAAATAGGCACAGTTGCTAATACATGAGTGATCAGACGCACATACCTGCAACCACATAGGTGGAGTTGCTGTTGAGCCTATTCAGTAGTAATGTGAATTCAGGGGGGCACAACCATTGATGGAGTCTGGACTACAGAACACTGATAGCAGTGGCATAGTTTCTTCATAAGGCTTCTCTGAATGGGCATGTTTCTATGAGTTAATGCCGATATCACCCTTGAGGCGATAGAAGAAATTATTTCAGACCTACTGGCAGGAAATCGGCTTACCCAATTTATATTACTAGACATACAAATCATTCTCCTTCCCCACTTAGGGATTTTATTCAATAAATTTCTGTATGGGTCAGACATCTTATCCAATAAGCTATGCACCTATATTACCATTGTCCCTAATACAAGCAAATATCCCTCTGATTGTGCCAATTATTAGCCAGTTAGCTTATTGAATTTGAATCTAAAAAAAATTACTAAACTGTTAACTAACAGGTTATCCTACTGGATCCCACATTTCATATCCATGGAAAAGATTGGATATGTTGCATGATCCAGATATCAACACCAGACGGGTCTGTGACCTGATGGATGTGGCTAATAGAGTAGGTGTGGAAGCTATTTTACTGATGCTAGATGCGGAGAAAGTCTTTGATAGGCTCAATTGGGACGTTACCTTCCTTGGCGTTGACGTATTATTGTTTTCAGGGCCTATACTCCGAGCCTTAGATAGCCTCTACTCATCCCCTCAAGCCTCTGTAAAATTTGCACATGTTCATTCCCCTTATTTCATCATTAAGAATGGGACCAGACAGGGCTATTCACTTTCCCCTTTACTGTATGTTTTAAGCATTGAACCACTGGCAGTACAGATCAGATTTAATCCTGATATTAAAGGCCTGCTAGACCGAGACTAACATTTTAATATATCTTTATTTACTGATGTTGTACTTCTCACTTTGAGTAACCCAACAATATCTTTGCCTAAATTACAAAGGACCCTTGATCAATATGCTTCCTTATTAGGAAATAAGAGCAACAACATTAAATTGGAAGCGCTCCATAGTAACATACCCATCTAACCTCCTCGTCTGTTCAAACTGCCTTTTCTTTTACTTGGAAAGTCAACTTGTTACCCTACACTAGATTGAGATCAAGAAATTCTGTCTAGCTTCTTACCCTTTACCACCTAAGTACATTAATATGCGACTCCACATTGGACCTCCCCTCTAGTAATCTCCTCAGCCCAATGGCATTCACTAGGTCAGTTTGGCAGTTTGTAAGGTAAAATATCAACTGTCCACTTTACAATCCCCTCTCACACCATTTATGTTCACCCCACATCTCCCCTTTAGTACTACCTCCTTGGGTTCACAACATTGTCTTTACTTTTGGGACTTTAATGATCCCCCTTACTAGGATTCTCAGGTCTTTTGCTGATCTCCGAGATAAATTCTCAATATCTTTTTAACCATGTTCACTTATAATCACATTACACACTTTTGTGGAACAAGAGTAGTTACCTTGGAGGTCCTGCAGCTGATGCTATTTGAAAGAATATACCTACAAGGCATTGGAAGTAGAGCCCTGATCTCTGATATATATAGCTTGCTATTACACTTACCATCCCCTGGATTACTGCCATTCTTAAATACTTCTTTGAGAACAGTGGACTGAGAGGCCAATTTCATACTTTATATGGTAGATTATTTGGATTAGGTCCCCTAGGGCTTCTATTTGCTCCTTGTATAAAGAAAGTCAATATACATTGGTACAACACTCCTAAGCTCCTCCCTAGGCTGAACCTGGCTATTCCTAGACAAGATAAACATGTAGTGATCATAGTGCTAGTGGTATCCATCCTTAGAGACCCATTAACATACTTACTTAATGTGTCACTTAAAAATGTTAGTAAACACGGTGTCATCTTGCTCCTTCACATGCTGACTGCTGCAAAATGATAGATTGCTTTGCCCTCCTTCATGTTTGGATTTGTATATCCTAGTTCATGATCTGCATTCTAGGGACTATCTCACAGTAATTTTCAATGACTCTATAAATATGTACCATTGGACTGCTCGGGACTGATGTAGCAGCCAGTTCTTCTTCTGAACCCCAGGTGCCTGATGACTCTTATTGCTGATTTTACATGTCTTTCCCCCTTCGTCCCCCTATTTTCTCTTTTCGTTTTCATCCCCTACTTTTCTTTTTTGTCCTTTGTTTATTATTTTGATATACACATTTAATAAATGGGATGTCATGCAACTGTTCTGTGTTCCTTTATATGGTTGTTTTTGGTTTTTTGTACTATTATTACTTGAAAAACTCAATAAATGCAAAATGGAATATTTTTAAAAAAGGCATGCAGCGCTCTCAGTGCACTATAAAAGAATCTGAAAACATCTACAAGTTGGTTCCTTTTTCTTTTGAAAAATATTTTTGTTTTTGCTTATGCCCCAAGTCATGCCACAGTGCTTCTTGAAAATTGGACACAGACTTAAAGGAAGAAACCTTCTAATAGGTGGTTCTAGAGGCATAGTTGTCCTAATTTCACTCATTGGTGGTAACAATCAACCCTGTAGTACAGATAGTGAATGTTTCTTTTTATATGCAGGTCCTTGGGGAGGGGGGGGGGGGGGGTGATTGAGGCCCTTTTTTTCACCAGAGTTTTGGCAGCAATGACCATAGGCTGCTGAGGGAGATCGACAGCTACTTAAAGGGATTGTCCGGGATAAATTAATATTTCTAATTGAAGCTAAACACCCTCCCCCACCCCCACCACCTACCTTCTAAATTACTTAATGTACCAAAAATATATCTTTACCTGGATTGCCGGGGCAAGTGGAAACAAAATATCATCTATCCTAACCCCACCTCATACCCCATCATACTTACCTTTCTTCTGGTCCAGACCTTCTGGGCACGAGACATCACTTCTTCGGCACTCTGGATCTATTACACAAGCATGTATCCAGAAGAAGTGATGTCCCATGCCGAGAAGGGCCGGACTAGAAGACAGGTAAGTATGATGGGTGGGGGGTTGAAGTAGTTAGGAAGGGATAGTAGTGGGTGGGCTAACTATGGAAACAGGGTGGGTTGAGGGAGAA